>NC_079219.1:57346068-57446068 GCF_029633865.1 Lampris incognitus
TGGGGTGATCATCCTACTGAGAAGTATTTTTTCTGTTAAGTGGACGCCACACCTCGGTGCCATAGAGTGCAACTGCTTCAATAACACACTCAGTTAATTTTAACCACATTCGAACTGGTATCTCTGTTTTGTATATTTTTTATGGCGTAGAAAGCCCGGTGTGCTTTCCCTCTCATCTCATGAACTGCTTCATTAAAATGTCCAGTGGACTTGGATTTAATAGGTGCAGTGTGTACAGTACTCTGCATGTTTAGTACCAATATAGAACTTTGGTAGAACCTCCTGAGATCTGAACCTTTTTTTGGAATATCATCATTTGGTCTCTCTCTCGCTCTCCAGCCTCTCTTCCATATCATGAAGTCGTCTTTCTGTAGCTCATCTACTCACGGTTACACATCCACCCCCAGGGTCTGATGGAGAGCAGCACAGACAGAACACAGTGTGTCTGTTGTAGAGGTGGAGAGAGCGCTCTTTAGTGTCGCTGAACAACGTTCCCTCTCTTCACACCATCCATTTGAATCTCAATCTCTTTCTCTCTCCCTCCCTCTCTCTCTGCCCTGTCTCTCTCTGAGTCAGTCTCCATGCCCTCCCCACGCCCCGCAGTACTTTTCCCTCCCGGTAGCTCTCTCTGTATGTAGAGAGCTCGTTCCTGTTGTGTCTTGAGTGCCTTTATAGGATGGGAGAGTCTTGATGGAGGCTGTCCCTCGTTGCCTGTTAGATGAATTATTGATGCTTCACTACAGGCTATCGCGAGTGTCTCCTGTCCACTCCATTCCTCTCTCCTGTCTGCTCCATTCCTCTCTCCTGCTCCCTCTCTCTCCCTCTCTCTCTCCCTCTCTCTCTCTCTCTCAAAATTCAAATTCACATTCAAATGTGCTTTATTGGCATGACAAGAATTCTCATATTGCCAAAGCATTAATAACATATGATACAAAATACTTAATATCATAACAAACAATACAAACAAGATAAGACAGTTGAAACAAACAAACCACACAAACAAGCAAACAAACAGACAGACATATATTAATGAAGTGATTTTTGTCCCTCGTTGTCCCTCACTTTGTGGCAGCTACTATATGAACATTGGGCTTTCTACCCTAATAAGTAGGGGGTTGCCTGGGCAGAGTCAACATGTATTTGTGTTTTTGTGCATTTGGGGTGGTATTCTTTTCTTATATGTTTGTATTTGTCACATGTGGTCAATAAGAGGAGCTCCCTCTCCACCACTCCTTGACCACAGTGAAACACAGCCTGTCTGTCCTCTCTGGGTAGGTTTGTCTGTGTTTGCCTTTCTCCATGGCCAGGCTGTGCTCACTGTGCTCTCTCTCTCGCCCCCTCTCCTGCTCTCTCTCTCCTGCTCTCTCTCTCTCTCACCCCCTCTCCCACTCTCTCTCCTGCTCTCTCTTGCTCCCTTTCCATCTCTCTGTCGTTCTCTCTCTCTCGCTCCCTCTCCATCTCTCTCTCTCGCTCCCTCTCCATCTCTTTCTCTCGCTCTCTCTCTCTCTCTCTCTCTCTCTCCCTCTCTCTCTCTCTCTCTCTCTCTCCTCTCTCTCTCTCTCTCTCTCTCGCTCCCTCTCCATCTCTCTCTCTCGCGCCCTCTCCATCTCTCTCTCTCTCTCTCCCGCTCGCTCTCTCTCTTTCTTTCTATGTCTTTCTCAGTCTGTTCCACATTGGATGAGGACCACTCAGTGGCATCATTAATGAGTCTGGTCACACTCACTATACCAACGCAATCAGACACGACACACACACACACAAACACACATGCTCACACATGCTCACAAAAGCATGAAGCTGAAAGAGCTGAAAGCCCCCCTGTATGTGGTAAAATGCTGTGCTTGTCAAGGGTGTTTTAAGGCATGCAGTGTGTGTGTGTGTGTGTGTGTGTGTGTGTGTGTGTGTGTGTGTGTGTGTGTGCGTGCGCCTCTTTTAGTGTGCACATAATCTTACATAATCTTCCTTCCTTATCAACTGACCATGAAGGACTGACATGTTAAGAAATCGCTAAATGGTGCTCTCATCTCCTCCCCTTTTCTCTGTCTTCCTGTGCACCCCCACCCCCGCCCCATACACCACCATCACAGTGCGAAAGCCTCGCCCCCAACGAGTTCCCCACAAGCTGTACGTCCAGAACTACACCTCGGCTGTGCCAGGGACCTGCCTCACCCTGCGCAAGTGGCTCTTCACCACCGAAGAAGAGATCCTGCTCAGTGATAACCAGCTGGCCATCAGCTACTGTTTTCACCAGGTCCGAGTCTTTCTTGTTGTGCTGTTTGTGTGTAAGTGTGTGCAGATGTTTTTACATGTGTAAGTGTGTACATGTACTTCATTGTTTGCATTTATATTGTCGCTTGATATTGTGAGTGCAAGTGTGTGTATGCTTTTCAGTGCACATTTTTGTGTGTGTACTTGTATTTTTTGTGCTTGTTTTTGTGTGTTTATGGCTGCACATGTGTGTCTACACATGCAGCTTTTGTGTGTTAGTGTATGTTTTGTATATCGATATTGAGTGCAAGCATGTGTTCGTGCACATGTTTTTGTGTATTTGTGCTTTGTGTGTGTGTTTGTCGCCATTTGTGAGTTCTGCTTTTTGTGTGGTTTATAACAAACTCTATGCCTCATCCCCTCGCAGGCTGTGGATGAGGTGAAGAAGGCCTTCATCAAGACCGAGCAGAAATCCTACCAGCTGCAGAAGCTGGCTGAGCAGAAGAAGATGACCACGGTCAGTCTGTCCCTCACAGGTCCACATCATACACACACACAGACAGACAGACAGACAGACAGACAGGGGTTGTGTTGTTGACTCATTGCACAGTATTTCAAAGCCTGTGTCACACACTGCCTGTCGCCCATCCTCCCTGTCTCCCTCCACAAAGCAGCTCTAGCAAAGCTGGAAATGCCCTTAATGTGGTCCTCCAGGGGGAGCTGCAGAAGTCGTGGGAGGTGCTAACTTTTTGAGTAGCGGTTTCAAAGGTTTAAGGCGTCCAGTTAGCGTAGTGTGTATTCCATTGCCTACCAAAACAGGGATCGCCGGTTCGAATCCCCGTGTTACCTCCGGCTTGGTCGGGCGTCCCTACAGACACAATTGATCGTGTCTGCGGGTGGGAAACTGGATGAGGGTACGTGTCCTGGTCGCTGCACTAGCGCCTCCTCTGGCTGGTCAGGGCTCCTGTTCAGGGGGGGAGGGGGAACTGGGGGAATAGCGTGATCCTCCCACGCGCTACATCCCCCTGGTGAAACTCCTCAATGTCAGGTGAAAAGAAACGGCTGGTGACTCCACATGTATGGGAGGAGGCATGTGGTAGTCTGCAGCCCTCCCCGGATCGGCAAAGGGGGTGGAGCAGCACCGGGACGGCTCGGAAGAGTGGGGTAATTGGCCAAGTACAACTGGGGAGAAAAAGGGGAGGGGGAAAAATCCCAACAAAAAAAAAATCCCAGTTCGGAAATTCAGAAGAATAAATAGCAAATGTTAAGAGTATTCATGCAGACTTTTAAAAAATTACAAAAATAATACGAGAAATTTTTTTGCCTCTCATTTCACCTGTATATAGTCAATCCTTGTGCGTGTATATATATATATATATATATATATATATATATGAAGATTATTTTGTTGTTATTCTGTGTTAAGTACAACTGTGAGAGCCACGAATGTGTGCAAACGTTACCTGGCCAATAAACCTGATTCTGATTCTGTTCTAAGAATCATTTGCATATTGTCTTTCAGTGATTAACAAAATTCCCAGTGCGAGACTACGTGAACAAAAACATTCAGGGGGAAAAACAGAGAGGGATTTTTTTTTTGTTCGTTCTGTCCCCTTTGTTGCATAACCTCGTAACAGACACATCAATTTTTACACCTTTAGTGAGCACAAACCAAAAAATCTAATATTCTGGCTTTTTCCATTCAAGCTTTTTCTTATTCTCAACTGAAGCATTTGCCTAAAAATACCATGGAGTGTAATGAAAACCCAGCACCGGAGACTCTTCTCTACCTGCTGCAGCTGAGCTGTTCACTTCTCAGATCCCACATGTGAGCGTGTGCAGCTGCATGACGCTGAAGATGGGCTGAAAAATGCTTTTCACTTCTCCTTTTGTAAATAAAGTTTAATTTAAACAAAATGTCAAATTTAGAAAGTAATTTTGCACATACGAGGATGGCGTGCCCAAATTAAAAAAGCAATGCAACATTCCAAAAGTGGGAAGTTTGAACGTTAATACACAGATAGGCGAGTTGTCTTGAGCCCTCCACTGTGTTGGTCACACTGCTAAGTCTTCCTTAGACTTCAGGCTGGTCGGCCTCAAACTGTGTTCCATAACTTTGCCATGATGGGAAGTCCAGTGTTATAAAGGTCTTTCTCTTCTCTCTCTCCTCTCCTCTCCTCTCCTCTCCTCTCCTCTCCTCTCCTCTCCTCTCCTCTCCTCTCAGTATCTCAGTTTGTTGCGGACTTGTGAAGGTACAATGAGATCATCTTCCCCCACTGCTCCTGTGACTCTCGACGTAAAGGCCACGTTATCACAGCCATCAGCATAAACCACTTCAAACTGCACGCCTGCACCGAGGAGGGACGCTCGAGGCAAGGGCAGGAGTGCATGTGTGTGTGTGTGTGTGTGTACCTGTGTGTCTGTGCGTGCCCAGGAAAATCCCAGGATTTTGGTCTAAAAGAGGCTTAAAGGATAATTCCGTTGTTTTTTTTTACAATCCAGGTCTTATTTTCATGATTGTTGCCATCGTGCGTGTCTGTCATGATAATGTTTTACTCACGAGCTTCCCGTGGCATCTTATGAGGCCACTGAACGCAAGACTTAAATCTGTCCCTTTTAAACAACAACAAAAGCAATGCCTAGTGTCTGAGTGAGACCACATGGTTTCTTACTACGTGTGACTTCTCATCTGCACTGGCTGATTACTTTAACAACAGTTACTACTGCTTTCGGTAAGGAAGATACTCATTCTTGCAAGTTGAACCTGGCGGCCTGTCCAGGGTGTCTCCCCGCCTGCGGCCCAGTGGCTGCTGGGATAGCGCCAGCATCCCCGCGACCCCGAGAGCAGGATAAGTGGTTTGGATAATGGATGGATGGATGGAAGCTGAACCAGGAAGTAGCTCAGCCGTGTGATGGACCATATTTGATAATATTGGACATTTGGGGTGTCTGGGTGGCGTGGAAGTCTAGTCCATTGCCTGCCAACACGGGGATCGCCGGATCAAATCCCCGTGTTACCTCCGGTTTGGTCGGGCATCCCTACAGACACAGTTGCCCGTGACTACGGTTGGGAAGCCGGATATGGGTGTGTGTCCTGGTCGCTGCACTAGCACCTCCTCTGGTCAATCGGGGCGCCTGTTTGGGGGGGGGGGGGAAATAGCGTGATCCTCTATTCGCCATAGTCAAGCTTTGTCTACTGATGGTCCAGCAGTGGTGAGGAAAAGGATATCATGACTGATTTGCACGATGGCAGAAACGTAAAAAGATAAGATCCAGTTCGTAAAAAGACCAAATCGCCCTTTAACAATCTCTTCCTCCCTGTTTCCAGAACCAGGTGATAGCGTTCGACTGGGGGGAGATGCAGAGGTGGGACACGGATGAAGAAGGAATGGCCTTCTGCTTTGAGTACGCACGAGGAGAGAAGAAACCACGTTGGGTCAAGATCTTCACGCCCTATGTGTGTATCACACATACACACACGGTCACATACAAATACTGAAGTACTTAAGCCACTCTAGTAAACAGCCTTTCCTGGTCCGTGACCAACATTGGAATCATGGAATTTCCTAGTTGTGTATTTCAACAGTTGAATTTTCATTACTTCTTTCATCAACAAGTCCGGGGTTCAAAGTCAAGGAATGATAACCCAAATAACAAATATCCGGGTTACGAGTCCCGTGTTAAAGCTAAACGTGGGGCGTCCGGGTGGCGTGGCGGTCTATTCCGTTGCCTACCAACACGGAGATCGCCGGTTCAAATCCCCGTCTTACCTCCAGCTTGGTCGGGCGTCTCTGCAGACACAGTTGGCCGTGTCTGTGGGTGGGAAGCCGGATGTGGGTATGTGTCCTGGTTGCTGCACTAGCGCCTCCTGGGGAACTGGGGGGAATGGTGTGAACCTCCCATGTGCTACGTCCCCCTGCTGAAAAGAAGCAGCTGGCGACTCCACATGTATCGGAGGAGGCATGTGGTAGTCTGCAGCCCTCCCCGGAACGGCAGAGGGGGTGGAGCAGCGACCGGGACGGCTCGGAAGAGTGGCGTAATTGGCCAAGTACAATTGGGGAGGAAAAGGGGGGGAGCTAAATAACTCAAGCTATCAAAAAGCAGGACCTCGCACATTCAAGTCAGGTTCTACTAAGGATTTGGTCTTTGTAATTCAACTCCTCTCAGACAACTAAGGAAATTCCATCAGTAGAAAAGTGAAGCAGCCTTGTGACATTTTGTCTTGTCTGTCCTCCATGTGGCCTCGCTTACATGCGCGCCGCTCCTGTCGTGTTCGCCCCCGGGTCTCCGATGTCCAGTTCAACTACATGCACGAGTGCTTCGAGAGAGTCTTCTGTGAGCTCAAGTGGAGGAAGGAGGTAAGGATTTGGAGTCCACTCAGTCCAGTGACCTATGACCCCACTCTCCCTGCGGCGCCCTGCTCATAGCGTCTGTCTGCTTCCGCATCCCACAGGTGGAAGAGGAGGCAACGGACAAGGACAATAAGAACTGCAGTAAAGATGGTATGTGTGGCAAGGTAAGGCTTTGCCTGCCTCTGTCCTGTTCATGTTCCAACGGCTGTGTGTGTGTGTGTGTGTGTGTGTGTGTGTGTGTGTGTGTGTGTGTGCGTGCGCGTGTCTTATTGGGCATCTCCGTCCTGATTACCGTTTCCTGTTGCAGAATATCTTCCAGCTGTTGAGGCACAGAAGGGATGGAGGCACCTAGGAGAGGAGATCATCACCTCCTAACTCTACACCTCCCTCATCATTAGCTCTGTTCAGTTCAGCCCTCATCCAACCCCCCACCCCCCCAGCTCCCGCCCCCCCAGGACCTGACGGCACTCGGCTATTAACTCCATAGTCATCAACGACACTCCGGCAACTACGAACCAAACAGGTTACGCGCCATTATAAAACAAACCGACAAAAGTTAAGAAATGACTTAAAACCACGTAACACATAAACTCAGCGGTACTCCATAAACTCAAACACGCGGATTCCGGGAAGAGTCTGTCTCACTGGCAGGTACTTGGACTCGAATGTGATTCTGTCGGCGGAGAAGGTTCCCGAGCCTTCTGTGCAGCAGACCTATCCGGAGGAGGAGGACAGAGAGGATGGAGCTGGAACTAACCGGAGCAGTGAAGGCTTTCATCCAGCTACAGGGTGCAGCACATTCAGAGAGACTGATCACAGATGCTGATACGGGTCTGCCGAGCGCCACAACAAAGGGACGCCCGGCCCCTCGCTTTATGAAAGAGAGTGGCAGCGTCGACCTGTTTGACTGGCCGGCTGAATAGCGGGCGTGGGCGTGTTTTTATAAGGGTGTTTACTTTAGTCTGCATGTTCACAGCGGGCCCGCTCCCGGCTCCCACCGGAGAGGGAGGGGGCCCGAACGGGGATGGAGAGACCCCCTAAGAGAGTCATGTAAACAGTAACCTTAATCGCATACATTTATTTTCTCAAGTCTGGCGCCGCCGACGTCAGCATTTCTAAGAGAAACGAACTCAAATTAGTGGAAACGAGAAGAAAAAGAATCAGCTGAAAGAGAGGGCAGACCAGTTTAGTGCGCGAGACCGATCGCTGGCGTTTCATCCGGTCAGCGTTCTCATCGATAGTGAACGATTTTTATTGGGCGTACAAAACGAAATGTTTGATACGCGAGCAGGTAATTGTTCAAGTCTATGCTACTTTTGCACTTTAAACTTCAGTATTATAGTATTTCAACTTCCAAATGAGTAAACAAGCAGATATATGACATAATATTGCAATAGGCCTCTTTTATTTCAGTTGAATGTCATTTTGGACTTTATTGATATGCAAGATAATAGGTAAAATAGCATAAAGGTGCATCATGCAGGAACTTTGCTAGATTTTGGCATTGTGCGTGTTTACAATATATGAAATTAAGCTCTACACGTCCTTAGAGGGCAGGCCATGTGAAAAAAAAAAAAAAAGCACAGTCCAGGCTATTCAGACAAAGGGGGCTGTGCTACCTTGTTGAGCATGCTTTTCCCAGTAGAGACAGCAGGGGGCCCTCTCTCCCTGTCCTCTCTTTGTCTGACAGTGCAGTAGATCACAGGCCATTAGTTCGTCTCCAAGAGTCGCCCCCCCCTCCCGGATTGCACAACAGCGCTGTAATTTAGTGACCCGCAAGACCATATATTTTTCTGGGAGCTGTACTTAGTCATACTATTACACCACCTCGTCAGGTCTAGAACTCCACCCAGCAGGAGTAGTAAGATGACGTCACCTGAAGTGAAGGGCCGGCACGCCACGTCGTTTATCAACCCGAATGATATGTAGATTAACATGGACATCCACCATATGGTTCTGCAGGAGGAACTTCCTGTGTAGCGCAGCCATGTGGAGAGAGCGTACTGTGAGAATACAAAGTATGATCTTTTCATCTGCAGGCAGCAGAGCCCCAGAGGAGGGTACAGTCACGCTGGTGTTCAGCACCGCTCGTTTTTAACAAGGTTCGGTTGGTTTTAACGGGGGTTCAGCTGAATGTGTTGAGCTTTTATGATTGAAATGTCCAGTTCTGAAGGCTCACCATGTTTCCCAGTCGACCGGACAAGGCCCGACCATCGACATGGCGGATTGTCTTGACGTCTCATCTGCCCACCGGTCACATCTCTCAGCCAGCCCTCTCTTCTCTCTCAACTCTCTCTGACTGAAGACAAGTATCATTTGTCAACCTAAACTTTATTTATTTCAATAATATGCGATATTTAAGTAAGCTAGCATCTCCAGTTGTACAGTATTTTCACCTGGTAGGTTTTGGCTTTTGAAGAATCATGCAAAGTGAAAAGACGGAAGATGGGCAAACAGCAGATTGTCGTGATGTTACGTTTCAGCATCACAAACTGGTATTTGGTTAAATCGCTTACTGTAATAAATTGTATCATATTCTTTTAAATAAACTGATTTACTGATGCAAAGTACCCGTGTTTCTTCGGCATTATTCCTATTTTCTTAAATACTTGGGATGGCAGATGGGTCACGGCTCTTGCATTGGTTTGGAGGCAGGGACAATTGGAGGTGGTTCATCTGGGCAGTTGGGAACACTCTTTTACAGTCAGCCTGTTTATATACAGATGGGTGACAAATTCAAGGGAAAAACCTGAATGGTTGACCCCTTCAGTGAGGGGGTCTGGGGTCTCTTATGCTGTGGGCGGCATTTTTCTGGCATGGTTTGGGTCCAGAGGGTGGCACAGTGGCGTGTCCAGAGGGTGGCACAGTGGCGCAGTGGTTAGTGCGGTCACCTCACAGCAAGAAGGTCCTGGGTACGAACCCTGGGGTTGTCCAACCTTGGGGGTCGTCCTCTGTGTGGAGTTTGCATGTTCTCCCCATGTCTGTGTGGGTTTCCTCCGGGTGCTCCGGTTTCGTCCCACAGCCCAAAGACATGTAGGTCAGGTGAATCAGCCATACTAAAATGCCCCCAGATGTGAATGTGTCGGCCCTGTGGTGGGCTGGCGGCCAGTCCAGGGTGTCTCCCCACCTGCCGCCCAATGACTGCTGGGATAGGCTCCAGCTTCGCACCACCCCGACTGGAATAGGTGGCTTGGATAATTGATGGCTGGATGGTTTGGGTCCACTTGTCCCCTTAGAGGGAAGGGTCCCTGCAAGTCAATACAAAGTTATTCTGAGTGATCACCTTTACCCTATGATGAGCGCTCCTGATGGGAGCGGTCTCCTCCAGGATGACAATGCCCCCCATCCACAGGGCACGAGGGGTCACTGAATGGTTTGATGAGGATGAAAATGATGTAAATCATATGCTATGACCTTCACAGTCACCATATCTCAACCCAGTTGGACACCTATGGGAGATTTTGGCGCTCGCTCTTCACCACCCCCCATAGAAACCCCAAATGAGGGGACATCTTTTGGAAGAACGGTGTCCACCCCTCCAGCAGAGTTCAGAGACTTGTAGAATCTATGACAAGGAGCACTGAAGCTGCTCTGGAGGCTCGTGGTGGCCCAACGCCTCACTAAGACACGTTATGTTGGCTTTTCCTTTCACTCACCCGCCTGTACGTGTATGTTTCAGCGAGCAGTGAGGAAAGTGGTGTGAGATCAGCTGAACTTAAAGGCACAGTCTGGTGCACACAGCAGCCTATCCAGCCCACGCCTGCCATGGTTTTGGTCAGATGTCGTTCATTTTATAACTTGCGAAAGAGGAAAATCAGCCGGTGCCGCATCGCATGCGGTTCCTTCTGAGGCCTCCTTTCCTCAAACCAGTAGACAAGTGTTGCTGACCGACGGTCAGATATGTCCCAGACCAGTACCCCACATCAGCTGTGGTGGCACGTGCCATGACAGATTGCACATTTAAATGTTTTGAACTGGTCTCGTTTTCGGTCTCTAGGATCTCTAGGATTTAGACATGTTAAGTGCCGAACTGTTGGACCGTTTCACTGAATCACAGGAAGTTGGGTCGGTTCATCTGCACACGTGGAGATACCTGCAGCCAGCTGGGACGGAACAGGTCACAGACACGGAACAGGTCTTCACGCCGGGCGGCTGCCCGAGCACGATTCTCCCCCCTCCCCTCCCCCTCCTCCCCCGCTGGCCCGCGCTCACATCGCGCCCGAGCACGGGTTGCCAAGCCAAATTTCTTATTTTATTCCATTTCTTTAGTTTCCCTGAAATCTTTTTTTTTAATTGTTGTGAACGTCCCCACAATTAGTTCCTACCTGTAAGTGGGTTCCACCCTGGCGCTTTTAAACGCACGCCTTTTGTTCCCCGGGGACGCTCTTCCGGTGTGACACCTCTGAGAAGCGGAGCTGGTGAGCGGCGCTTTCTAATAACGCGCTCTTCGTTATCTTGGATTTGTTTGTTTACAGTGGTGTTACGCTGATACGCACAGTATCGTGAGGCGCTAACGGACTTATTGGTCTGCCCTCCATTGTATAAATGATTTGTAATTTTGATTTCGACCGTGTTATTCACCTGTGTTTGGCTAATTTAATTAGCCTCGTGCTAGCTTTGGCACGCGGGTCTCGTGGGTTAATAGGCAGCGTGCGGGGGGTCGGGTTTTAATGGCGCCCCGTCGCAGGTGATGCGATGTGGTGTAGTGTTTCATGCAGTGGCGCCCCCAAGGGGTGGCCAGGGGTGGCTACGGCCACCCTGATACTATCCTTGGCCCCCCCGCTGGCCCCCCCCAAACCACGAGTCGCATATGTAGAATATGCTTCTGACTATGCATAATATGCTTCTATCTGATATATCTTACATTAGGTGCTGTTCATTTAAATCAATAATGTATATTTTTCTTAACTCTCATATTGACAGTTTTCCACTAGCCTATACAGTACACTACAACAGCAGCATAGAATTCCCGAAATTCAGTCATGGCTTTTGGTTTTGGTGTGCCACCCCAAGATTTTCAGTGGCCCCATTTGGCCACCCCTATGAAACATTTCTGGGGGCGCCACTGGTTTCATGTGAGGTTTTTGTATTTTTATTATATTTTTTGTAGTGTGGAGAGACGCAGAGGACAAGCTGCGAGGCTGATGCCGGTGGTAGTCCAGAGGCATTAGCGCGCTTGTTTAGGCGAATCGTTACGGAGCGGACAAAAGCGCCCAACTTTGCACGAGGCTTCCTTAGGATCAACTAAAGGATTTTTAGCCTAGGAGCCCCACACAGATATTTGAAATATCCATACAAAACACAAAAGTTGTTTTTTATATAAAAATATTTTTTTTCTTGAGTCATAAAAACAACATTGGTGGTAAATTGTTCTTTTTTTTGTAACCCTAACCCAGGGCACATACCCACATTCGGCTTCCCACCCAAAGACATGGCCACCTGTGTCTGTGGGGACGCCCGACTAAGCCGGAGGTAACACGGGGATTCGAACTGCCGATCTCCATGTTGGTAGGTAACGGACTAGACCGCCATGCCACCCGGATGCCCCAACTTTCTGTGATTTTCATACCTGAATTATTGAGCATGTGTAAAGACATTTCATTAAACAAATTGTGCATGGTCCTTATAATCTTTTTAAAGGTTTTCTTCTATTGCAGTGCCAAAACTATTGGGTTTTGGAGAACCAGACCACAGCAGCGTTGGCAAGTGTTTTGTAAATTTGTGACTTTAAGTCACCTGAGTGATACACAAAACTACAATCCACAAGCAGTTGTCTGTGTAAAAGGGGTAGTCGAGTGGCTACCGAGCTGTCAAAACTTTAATAATTCATCAACAGAGAGCCTGTTGCCTGCTGCCCCTGGCCTGAAGCTCCATTTGACTTGAGCTTGTTGGCGAACAAAGCAAGCTATCCCAAAAAGGAAGAATTTATTACTTTTCTGGCACAGCGCACTCCCGCCCACTCCACCTTTGTTTCCCTCACTCCCCTTTGTGTGCTCAATCCCTTTTCATTCTTCTCTCCAGTTATCCCCTCCTCTCTTTCCTTTCTTTTCCCCAACTCCCTTGTCTCTTGATAAGATCTTGGAGACAATTATCCATTAGACAGTGATATGGCTATTCCATATCGACCCACACTGAGCCATCAACACCCAGTAATTAAAAGCTATTGACTGGGGAAGGTGTTGCACGTTAGCTTAGAACATCTGGATCCCTTAGAGACATCTAACTGGCCTGGAAGGCATCTTGCGGTGATCAGAGACTTTGACGCTGGCCTGCTTCTGTTTACACCCTAACCACATTAAATGAAGGTGTAGATTTGTAGTTTAAAGTGGGTGGTCTTGTATCTTGATCTAATCTATCTATCTATCTATCTATCTATCTATCTATCTATCTATCTATCTATCTATCTATCTATCTATCTATCTATCTATCTATCTATCTATCTATCTATCTATCTATCTATCTATCTATCTATCTATCAAATCGTACCTTAGTCAAGGTCATATTATCACAGGACACAACAGGCAAAGAAATGTATCATAGAAGGTCTGGCTAAGCTATCAAGATAGCTTATGGTGTGCTTCTGTCTTTTTGCTGAGCTCTATAATTGAAGTTTTTCTATTTCATTTCTCTAAGATTTATCTTATCGACTAAGCTCTCATCGATTACATAAGAAACTAGTCTTGGCCTTCTCTCGCCTTCTCTGTATTCTTTCCCTGTCTTATTTTTCTGCTTGAGCAGACACAATAGCGATTTGACAGCAATGCACAACTTTTTAAAAGCAGCAATGAGTGTGTATGTGTGTGAGACAGACATAGAAAGAGGGGAGGGTGAGAATGAGTGGTTACTGCATTAGGTCTGCAGCAGGGTCCTCGTTTTAGCATTGTGTGAGTATGTGTATGTGTGTTGCACGTGCCTGTGCACGTGTGTGTGTGTGTGTGTGCGTGTGTGCGTGCGTGCGTGTGTGTGTGTGTGTGTGTGTGTGTGTGTGCATATTCGTGACAGAACTGCAGGCAGACACTGCAGTCGCCCTTTGGTACCAAAGGCACGACTGCAAGGTTTTCAGCTCTCTTCTCTGATATGTCCAAGACAATTCCTAAGTTTTCCGGTATTAATGACTGTTTTAACTGGTTTAATGAACTGAGCTCCTTAGCTCTTTATACTGTTGCTCCAAATAAGACCAGACTAGCCCCAGCTGTCAACCCATCCCCTTGGAATAATGATTCCTTTCAATGCCATTGAAGAGATTATAGAAAAGCTGAGTGTAGATGGGGGTGGGGGGGGATCAAACCTCCATGTTCACTACTTTCACATGAAGGTGCTATTAACCATGCTCAATCAACTCATCAAGGATGCATGGCATCTGATTTCTCTGGCCTGATCAAAACTAATAAGCATCACCTAGGTTTTTGTTTAATATTATCAACCAACTTCTGAATCCTGCTCATCCTGGATTTCCTGCCACCTCCTCTGATGACTAAGTTTCTAAATTTCTTTGTTGACAAGATCAGTGGTCTTGATTAAATTTCAATCTTGGAGTTTATCACTCTGATCGGGATACCTGCCCTGTTCTGCTATCTGATTTCAACCCTGTTTCCACGCAAGATCTTTTGGATATAGTTTCTTATATGCTTCCATCGTCCTGCCCTGCAGATATAATTCCAACCAAATTTCTGGTCCTGGTCCAGGTCCTGCCAGTCACTGCCCCCCTGCCTTCTCTCTATTGTCAATCAATCTCTCTCCTCTGGTTGCATACCTCTTACTATTTTATGATAGCAATGTCTTCCCTCTCCTCACCCCCCCCCCCCAGATACCACTGATTTAGCTAACTACATACAGGCCCATTTCTAAACTCCCCTTCATTTCTAAAATTCTTGAAAAAGTTGTCGCTCATCAGCTTCTCCAACTGGTTGAGGGACACAATATCTTTGATAAATTTTAATCTGCCTTCCATTGAAAACATAGCACTGAAACAGCACTGCTTAAAGTAAGTAACGACATTTGCGTACAGATAAAGGTGAATATTCCATTTTAGTTTTACTTTGACATTATTGATCATGCCATTCTAATTGATAGACTACTGAACTGGGTTGGTATCTCTGGTACTGTATTCAAAATTGATTTTCCTCTTACTTGTCTGACAGGCACCTCAATCTTCACATTAACAATTTTGCGTCTTCCTCCACTTCTTGCATATGTGGGGTCCCACAAGGGTCGATCCTTGGACCTATTCTGTTTTCATTATACATGCTACCTCTGGGCCATCTGCTTAACTTCTCCAATAGTATCTCTTACCATTGTTATGCCGATGACACACATCTTTACTTCTTGTTTAAACCTAATAACCCCAATAACTTTACCACCATTCATGACTGCCTAGCTTCTGTTACAATTTGGAAGTCTCAAAATTTCCTCCATCTCAAGTCTGACAAAACTGAGGTCCTTGTGATTGGCCCTGATTGTTTTACAGAGGAAGCCAGTTCCTAAATGGGCCCCCTTCTAGCAACATTAAGACTGCCTCGTAGAATCTTTATTCCTTTTGACCAACATTTGAACTTTGAACCTCATATTACTAAGCTCATTCAGTCTGTTTGTTTTTTCAGTTGAGAAATATTGCAAAAATCAGACCTATACTATCTGCCAAAAACTTGGAACTTCTAGTGCATACCTCAATCTTTTCTCACTTAGACTACTGTAACTCCCTCTTTACTTGCATTACTCAAGCCTTTTTTTGCTCACCTTCAGTTGGTTCAAAATGCAGCGGCTAGGCTGTTAACAAAAACTAGTCGTCAGTCACACATCACCCCAATTCTTGCCTCCCTTCGTTGACTTCAAGTAAAACACAGAATTGATTTCAAAATAGTACTAATTCGAACAAGGCCTTGCATGGCCTGGCCCCTGCATAGATAGCAGAGTTGTTAAGCCCCTATTCTAACAGTCGGCCACTCAGATCATCTGATCAAGGCCTTTTGTTTTTCCCCCGTTCCTATTTTGAATCCAGAGGTGGCCGCGCTTTTGCAGTTGTAGCTCCTAAACTTTGGAACAGCCTTTCCCATTCCATCGGATCTGCTGGATCTGTGGTTTCTTTTAAGCAGCTGCTGAAACTCACTTCTATAGATTAGCCTTTTTTTTTAAAAATACTCTGTTTTCTTTTAGTTTTATTTATTTTGGTTGTGTGCTCTCATTTTTCTCTATGCATCATGCATATGTGTGTGTGTGTGTGTGTGTGTGTGTGTGTGTGTGTGTATGTATTCATGTAGGTATGTAGGTGTGCTTACTTTCATGTGTTAGACATAGTACGTATGTATGCATACATCCGGCAAGAAGGTCCTGAATTCGAACCCCGGGGTTGTCCAACCTTGGGGGTCATCCCAGGTCGTCCTCTGTGTGGAGTTTGCATGTTCTCTCCATGTCTGCGGTGGGTTTTCTCCGAGTGCTCCGGCTTCCCACACTATCAAAAAGACATGCATGTTATGGTTAATACTCCTGTCTGTGCCCCTGACTGAGGCGTGGCAAGACGAACTGGAGAAGATCCCCGGGCGCTGCACAGCTGCTGCCCACTGCTCCTAGCTACACAGCTAGGATGGGTTAAATGCAGAGAGGAATTTCCCCACAGGGATTAATATCCATCCATCCATTATCTGAACTGCTTATCTTGCTCTCAGGGTCGCGGGGATGCTGGAGCCTATCCCAGCAGCCATTGGGCAGCAGGCGGGAGACACCCATCACAGGGCCCACGCACACACACACACACACACACACACACACACACACACACACACACACACACACACACACACACACACACACACACACACACACACACACATTCATACCTAGGGACAGTTCACCTGACCTACATGTCTTTGGACTGTGGGAGGAAACTGGAGCTCCCGGAGGAAACCCACGTAGAGGTGGGGAGAACATGCAAACTCCACACGGAGGACGACCCGGGACGACCCCCAAGGTTGGAGTATCCTGGGGCTCGAACCTTCTTTGTGTGAGGCGACTGCACTAACCACTGCGCCAATGTGCCACCGAGGATTAATATAGTATATCAAAATCAACACAAAAAAAACCAAAAATACTTGTATTTGTATGTGTATTTTATCCTATATGCGAAGCACTTTGTAACTGTGTGTTTTAAAAGGTGCTACATAGATAAAATTATTATCATTATTATATTATTTTATCGCAATGGTGATGGATAGGTTGACGGAAAAGCAATGGTGATGGATAGGTTGACGGAAAAGCAATGGTGATGGACAGGTTGACGGACGAGATCGGGCAGGAGTCTCTGTGGACTATGATGTTTGTGATGACATTGTGATCTGTAGTGAGAGTAGGGTGCAGGTGGAGGAGAGCCTGGAGAGGTGGAGGTATGCACTGGAGAGAAGAGGAATGAAAGTCAGTAGGAGCAAGACGGAGTACATATGTGTGAATGAGAGGGAGGACAGTGGAATGGTCAGGATGCAAGGAGTGGAGGTGATGAAGGCGTATGAGTTTAAATACTTGGAGTCAGCTGTCCAAAGTAACGGGGAGTGCAGTAGAGAGGTGAAGAAGAGAGTGCAGGCAGGGTGGAGTGGGTGGAGAAGGGTGTCAGGAGTGATTTGTGATAGAAGGGTACCAGCAAGAGTTAAAGGGAAGGTTTACAAGATGGTTGTGAGACCAGCTATGTTATATGGTTTGGAGACAGTAGCACTGATGAAAAGACAGGAGGTGGAGCTGGAGGTGGCAGAGTTGAAGACTATAAGATTTTCATTGGGAGTGATGAAGAAGGACAGGATTAGGAATGATTACATTAGAGGGACAGCTCAAATTGGACGGTTTGGAGACAAAGCAAGAGAGGCAAGATTGAGATGGCTTGGACATGTGTGGAGGAGAGATGCTGGGTATACTGGGAGAAGGATGCTGAATATGGAGCTGCCAGGGAAGAGGAGAAGAGGAAGGCCAAAGAGGAGGTTTATGGATGTGGTGAGGGAGGACATGCAGGTGGCTGGTGTGACAGAGGAAGATGCAGAGGACAGGAAGAAATGGGAACGGATGATCCACTGTGGCGCCCCCTAACAGGAGCAGCCGAAAGTAGTAGTAGATATTATTTTATCATTTTATTCTCCTGCACGTGGTCAGTATGACAGGAATCTCCTCTTCTATTTGTTTGTCCTAAACAGAACCCCCCCCCCCAAGAGCTTTACACACAGAGCAGCCAGATGACAGAGCCGCTGGCAGGGGAAGATGTCGTGATTTATGACATGTGCCACAGCCAACTTTTTCACCAGCGTTAGGCAAAAGCTCTGAGGATTCAGACAGAGGAAGTGTGGAGCTCAGTGAAGTGCCCCTGTCTAGACTTTCACAGCTCATAAGAAGTTTGAAGTCCTTTTAATCAGCTCCAGTGCTAGGGCTGCAACTGAGGATTATTTTCATTATCGGTTCTATTCTAATCTATTCAGTCATCCAGTCCATCCATCCATTATCCAAACTGCTTAACCTTCTCTCAGGGTCGCAGGGATGCTGGAGCCTATCCATCACCACCAGACCATCACAGGCTCAACACATTCACACCTCGGGGCAATTTAGTGTTGCCGATTCACCTGACCTACATGTCTTTGAACTGTGGTAGGAAACCGGAGCACCCGGAGGAAACCCACACAGACACGGGGAGGACATGCAAACTCCACACAGAGGACGACCCGGGACGACCCCCCCCCCCCCAAGGTTGGACAACCCCACAGTTTAAACCCAGGACCTTCTTGCTGTGAGGCTACCGCGCTAACTACTGCGCCACTGTGCCGCCCTCTGGATCCAAACCATGCCATTAAAATGCCCCCCACAGCATAACGGAGACCCCAGACCCAGGACCTTCAGTTCAGTCTTCTAGTCAATCAATCATTTAAAATGTCAAACATAAAGACTGATGCCCATCACAACTTCCCAGAGCCCCCCAAGTGGTGTCTTACAACTCTTTACTTAGTCTGACCAGCAACCAAAAAACCCCTCAAGTATTCATTCTTATTACAACATGAACTGGACAAAGGCAGCAAATATTTGGCCTTTTTATCCGATATGTGTCTAAAACGATGAATCGGTTACTGAAATTATAATCGATTAATGTTCTGTCAACTGAACAATCGGTTAAACCACCAATCATTTCAACGCTCTCCAAAAGTGTTCCAAATGACGGGCCCGCCAAGCCAAAATTCAGCCGCATTTAATTATACTAAAGGCGATTCATTAAAACTGGTTCATTTAATCTGAGGGAGGATGTTTGCCCGAGAGTGTCAGACCCGCGGGGATGGAGACACCCACTCGCGGGACAGGATGTACGGCCAGGCTCCCCTAAATGCTGATCTAAGTACAGTTTACCAGCAGCGATATCCCCAGAGGAGGGCCGCTCCACTCCTCCTCCTCCCCCTCCCCCTCCTTAATGGCCAATCAGTTATAAAACCTTATTGGTCCCCATTCGCTCTGTCAGCATTTCTTGTCTCTGCCCCCCTTTTGCTCCATCTCGGGTCCATGCGGAGGCCCAGTTCTCCCCACACGCCTCTCGTCTTTCTTCTCCAGTTCATCGCCCTCCTTCCATGCAGATCTACCCTCCATCTCTACCCTCTCCTTCCCTTTTTTCCCCTTCCATGATTCTCCCTTCTTTTCTCTGCCTCATTAACTTCACCCCACCCCTACCCGCCGCTGTGCCTCTGCGTCCTTTTTCAAACCAGCAGTTCGATTGAATGCAGAATGACCAGAAAATAGAAGATATGATGCATGACCGGATGGTTCGAGAATCGGGGGGGGTGTTTTATTTGAGAAGGCGACGCGTTCACTGCCCGATCCATCACAACCAATTACCATTTTGCCATTCAGGCGTCGAACACTGCAGCAGCAACTTTCTGGGGCTGTTGAACTGAAGTTGAGATTTAAAAGAAACGCAGGCTGAAGAGAAATCAATTTGTGTGTGTGTGTGCGTGTGCATTTACATGCAAATGTAGGATCGTGTGGGGTGGGTAAACGAGCGTTTCTTTATGTGTATGTGTGTGCAGATGGGAGGGTGCTTGACTTGTAAGAAGAGCATTATGCAGCAGACCAAGGTGACCTATGACTTCCCTCCGGTCAATCAAACACTAGATCTGAGGCGTCCGGGTAGCGTAGCGGTCTATTCCGTTGCCTACCAACACGGGGATCGTTGGTTCGAATCCCCGTGTTACCTCCAGCTTGGTTGGGCGTCCCTCCAAACACAATTGGCGGTGTCTGCAGGTGGGAAACCGGCCCAGATAGCATCCGGATGTGGGCCACTTCAGGCAGTGATGCGGCACTGATGGCCTTCTTCTGGCCCTGACAAAATGGATGTGAGCCTGAAGTGGCCCACATGTATAATAGCAAATGTGGGGCCTTTTTGGCAAAAATGCGGTGCTCTCGGCAACATGTAATCTGGATGTGACCCTGAAGTGGCCCGTGTGGTAAATGGTGAATATGGCCCAAATATCACAAAACAAATATGGGCCACCTTTGGCAAATATGTGGCACATTGCTATGGCTTGGTTCTGGCCCAGATCTGGCAAACAGGAGCGGACCGCCCAAGTGCCATCATTCCACGCGGTATATGGTCCGGGTGACAGTGTCAGGTGTGGGACGGGTCCGAGCCATAGCGATTTTGCTATCTGGGTACGTCCCCCTGGTGAAACTCCTCACCGTCAGGTGAAAAGAAGCGGCTGGCGACTCCACACGTATCAGAGGAGGCATGTGGTGGTCTGCAGCCCTCCCCGGATCGGCAGAGGGAGTGGAGCAGCGACTGGGACGGCTCGGGAAGAGTGGGGTAATTGGCCGTGTACAATTGGGGAGAAAAGGGGGGGGAAATCCCCCTCCCAGAAAAAAAAACACAATCTGAACCTCATTCGCTAGCAGCATGCGTAGGGCTGCAAGCACACAGCACTCAGAATTATTAATGAGCAACTGGACTCTAGAGTTTCAGCTTTGGAATCTGTGCTCTTGCAGAAATTGTTTTGTTCAACGACTGTTTCAAATTAGAAATGTACCCATAACCAGGAGCCGTTGTGAAGGCAGTTTGTGTGCTATTTAATCATATATGTTTGCTTGCTTTTTAATCTTTGACCATGTATGACCTGTACCAGTGTTTCTCAACCCAGTCCTCAAGGAACCCCTATCCTGCATATTTTCTTTGCAACCCTGAATAGGTACCTGTTTGTAGTTATTCAACCAATCCGCAATGAATTTTGTCAGACGTTGCACACCTTGCATAATGAAGTGCTGCGAGATGATTGGTCGAGTAAGTACAAGCGGGGCTACCTATGCAGGGTTACAATGAAAATCTGCAGGATAGGGGGGTCCTCGAGGACTGGGCTGAGAAAGACTGACCTGTACCGTGTTTAGCTTGAGTCTCTATTGCTTGGATAGATGCTTAAAAGTTAATATGTAAAAGGACAAAGGTAGTGTTATAAAGTGTCTTCTCCGCGTGAACAAATAAAGGCCTGTTGTTAACTGTTAGCTGATAGGCGAATGTGTGAGAAACTCAGCGGGCGTCGCAAAGTTTGTACAAAGTAATTGGAGAAACGGCCTTGGTGGGATGTGAGCTGGAAAACCAGATAAGGAGGAGAAGAACAGAAAATTGCCCTTATTATAGAGACTGCACTGTACTGATCGGCATGCACTCTGGTATCTGCGCTTTGTGTGCAGAGCTTGCAAGCATTTAATAAAGCGTGATAGTACTGCGTGATAGTACTGCGTGATAGTACTGCATGATAGTACTGCATGATAGTACCGCAAAGAACTATCTCTGAATCCTCTGTGTTTAGACGAATAAGTAATCTGGTGTGGTATTGCCACAACACCCACCCTCTTTGTGAAACTACACGCTTTGTCAAAAATGATTGACCGGCAAAGCGGTCTGTTCTGTTGCCTGCCAACACAGGGATCGCCGGTTCGAATCCCAGTGTTACCTCCGGCTTGGTCGGGCGTCCCCACAGACACAATTGGCCGTGCGGGTGGGAAACCGGATGTGGGTATGTGTCCTGGTCGCTGCACTAACGCCTCCCTCTGGTTGGTCGGGGCGCCTGTTCGGGGGGGGGGAGGGGGAACTGGGGGGGAATAGCGGGATCCTCCCACGCGCTACGTCCCCCTGGTGAAACTCCTCACTGTCTGGTGAAAGGAGGCAGCTGGCGACTCCACATGTATCAGAGGAGGCATGTGGTGGTCTGCAGAGGGGATGGAGCAGCGACCGGGACGGCTCGGGAAATAGGGTAATTGGCCGTGTACAATTGGGGAGGAAAAGGGGTGGGGGGGGGAATAGATAAATAAACAAAATTAATAACTTACAATATGACACGATACGATGAAACTTGTGATGCAAGAGATGAGCATGGGGCCTTACCCTGATTGTTTTTCTTGGGTATTAGTACATTCGTGCTTCATAACCTGTAGCACTAATGCAGTAGCATAAAGGTAACTCGAATGCAAAACGGTCCCAACAGCTTTCTAAGACCCCGGCGTCGTCTCCCCGTTCCCTGTATGGAATGAAGGAGGGCCAGGCTGTGTCGCACTCCCAAGCTGAAATCACAGATGAGACTGTCAGGCAGAAAACACTGATGAGACTCGGGGATGTGAACACCGCGGGAAGCCGAGGCGTACGCGGAAGTCCAGCCCAGAGCAAATGTAAGACAAATTTTAATTTCGATTTAAATTTATTCACATTGTGGAATTCAAGTAACTCTTCCTTGTCTACAAACAAGAGAAGATCCGAGAAACTGTAGCCTGCGGTAGGCGGGGCTGACAGACCCCGGAGGGCCTCCACCGACAGCCAGCCGAAGGCAGGCTTTAATAACTACACGCTGTAACAGCTCGGATATCTTCTTGCCCCGAAATGAGAAATAAAATGTGTTTCAGATTAAAATCTCCACCCACGGCCATTTTAAGTACACAGCGTCGGTGTCAAATTCGTTGCCCGTGGTGCGTCCTCACAGGTTACAGGCGTTTAGCAAACCAATCGTTAAAGGAGTGACAGCCAGATGTAACATCTGTTGGAGGCTGGTCACTTCTCAGCTTCTCACATTAAGCAAAATGACACCGGAACAAAAACAAAGCTTTTTTTTGTAGATTTCCCCCCCCCCCCTTTTTCTCCCCCAGTTGTATCCAGCCAATTACCCCACTCCTCCGAGCCGTCCCGGTCGCCTCTCCACTCCCTCTGCCGATCCGGGGAGGACTTCATGCCTCCCCCCATACATGTGGAGTCGCCAGCCGCTTCGTTTCACCTGACAGTGAGGAGTTTCACCAGGGGGACGTAGCGCGTGGGAGGATCACGCTATTCCCCCCCCCCAACCAACCGACCAGAGGAGGCGCTAGTGCAGCGGCCAAGATGCATACCCACATCCGGCTTCCCACCCGCACAAACGGCCAATTGTGTCAGTAGGGACGCCCGACCAAGCCGGAGGTAACACGGGGATTCGAACCCACACTCCCCGTGTTGGTAGGCAACGGAATAGACCGCCACGCCACCCGGACACCCGAGAAAGCATTTTATTCTAAGCTTGGTAGGTTTCGGAAATACGAAAACCTTGAAACAGTCACTCGTTGTTTTGGTAATTACGAGCTGTGGGAGACAAAAGCCAATCGTGATAAATCACCCACAGAGAGCACAGCAAGGAAACCGCAGAACAAAATCTACATGACTCAATAGTCCCGAAATTTTCAAGGATGTTTCATTATTGTGAATGTAAGCTTCTTTTGCACCCCGTGGAGATTTGGAATAGAACATTTCCCTCTTATCTGTCTCACATCCTCGGTTCACACAAATGTCTCGCAGGGCTGCAGTCCATCTTAAACTCGGGGAGCAGTGGATATGCAACCGTTATGTATCCGGTAACACTAAACAGCAACTGTGCTTCAGGCCAATCCTGCAGAGGGATGATTCTCAGCACCTCTTATCTCTCACGCCCATCTCTCTAGCCTCATCGATCTACGTCTCTCTATTCTCTCCCACACGTCTCCTCCCCCTTTAGAGGAAGTCCTTTGACAGGGCTATTCCAAAGTTCGGTGCAGCCATGAGGATGGCGATGGTACAGATGATGTTGAAAACACTGAAGCCGACCAGACACAGACGGTCGATGACGGCGGCGGCAAACTGCCATTGCTCAGCCGTGCTCAGCTGCCGGTCCTGCTCGCGAACCCGCTCCACCAAGAACCGCACCTCTGCCAGGAGGGCCTGCAGCTGGGTGTCCACGGCCCCGGACTGGATCACAATGCCGTGGGCATTTATTTCACCCACCCTCCCCACTCCGGCCCCGATCTCCAGGCTCCCGAGAGCGGCTGAGGCTGGGGCATCAAGGTCCAGGGATGCAGGACCTTGGTAGTGGGGGCTCCCAATCCTTGTGGGTAGTAAGTGGTGATGGGTCGGTGTGTCTTCACCTCCTCCTCCTCCTCCTATGCCTCCTCCCTCTTCTCCCGATCCTCCGCCAGCGCCCCTCCCACGACAAGAGACTCTGTTCCTTTGAGCTGCCTCTGCTTCCGCGGGGGTGTGAACGCTCCGGAAGCCCATGTAAGGTAGGTGGCCATTTGGCTGCAGATGTGAGTTGGGGCCGGGGTTGAGGAAAATGGGGTTGGGCTGGGAGTTGACCAGGTTAGAAGGGGGGTGCGGCAGTGAGTGGCTCAGTTGGGTGAGGCTCGCCTGCAGGGAGGCGAGGCTGTGTGGGAGGATGGAGGGGGCCGGAGTCGGGGTGGCGGCGGTGGTTGTGGTAGGGGAGGACAGCGTCTTGCTCTGAGGGTCTGTCTGACTGCGGGGGCAGATAGGGTGCACGGCCTCTCCGGGACGCTTCATCCTCAGGAACCAGGGAACCCACTGGAGCAGAACCAACTGCACCTGACAACATTCAAACAGAGGCGTAAACACCAGAAACTAAAAGAAAAGATGCATCTACACACACACACAAGGACAAGGTAAGGGCAGAAGGACCTAAAAAGGGTCTGACTCACCCACTGTGGCATGTGTCCACTGCTGGGGTCATGGTGATGAAACTGAAGGACAATGACTGTGGCAACCACTGACATGCCCACAATCACCATGGTGCTGGCAAAGTACTGACCTGAGGAGGACGGCGGACAGAAGAGAGCCGCATGAAATGAGGACTTTCAGCCACACAGACACAGAAAGACAGAGAGAGAGAGACCGAGAGACTGACCTACCTATGAGTGGCACAGAATCTGAAGTGGCTGGCATGATCTCTGCTACCATCAGCATGAAGACGGTCAGAGAAAGCAGCACCGTTATACCTGTGGGGGCGCAGAAAGACAGAGAAACTTTAGAGGAAGGAAAAAAACCGAGTCCAACTATTGTGAAGTCGTATTTGGTATGCTGCACCCGACCTCTCTGCACAATCATATCTCCGTCTCACCGACACACCCAGAAATGCGTATTCTGGTTTACCCTTCCCTTATTTTCTCCTTTCCCGCTCCATCCTCCTCTCCTTCCCTCCACCACAGCCCCCCCCCCCCACCAAGCACTCTATTCTACTGTCTGAAATCTAAGCTTTCTTGTAATTCTACGGTCAGAGGAAACAAGGAAAGGAAACAAAGGAGGCAGTAAGGAAACAAAGGAGGCGGTATGAATCGTTTCTCCAATAACCTCACTCTGCTCAGCGGTCCTGAATTCTTCATAAAGGATTTTTTTTCCTACTCTTTCAGCTTATATCGGATGCTCCAAGAGGGAAAAGGCAACGTCCATCTTTCCTCCTCTCGGTCTTCCCTCCCTCCCTTATATCCTCACCCAAGCTGATCTTCTCCCCCGAGCTGGCGGGGAGCAGGAAGACCAGGAGGGTCATGGAGGAGAGGAGGACACAAGGGATGAGGAGGTTGAGGGCATAGAACAGCGTCCTCCTTCTCAGAGTAACCACGAAGGTAACGTCAGGGTAGGGCTCAGCGCAGCAGTCGTAGAAAACCTCATTACGTCCTCCGGGCACCTCTGAGGAGAGAGAAGGAGGAGAGACGATGGAGAGAAGAAAACGCCACCAGGAGCAACTTTAAAAGTCAAAAAGAGGAAGGAAAACTCGTGAGAAACTCCCAAGAAAAACAAAGAGAGCGCCAAGCATAACTGATGGAGTGCATTTAATTCCAACCATCCATCCATTTTCCAAGCCGCTTATCCCGATTAGGGTCTTGGGGATGCTGGAGCCTATCCCAGCAGTCATTGGGCAGCAGGTGGGGAGACACCCTGGACAGGCCGCCAGGCCATCACACAGGGCCGACACATTCATACCAAGGGGCAATTTAGTACGGCCGATTCACCTGACCTACATGTCTTTGGACTGTGGGGGGAAACCGGAGCACCCGGAGGAAACCCACGCAGACACGGGGAGAACATGCAAACTCCACACAGAGGACGACCCGGGACGACCCCCAAGATTGGACTACTCCGGGGCTCGAACCCAGGACCTTCTTGCTGTGAGGTAACCGCGCTAACCGCTGCGCCACCGTGCCACCCGCATTTAATTCCAACCATTGGCAAATCCTCGTGGATGGTCGTTCTAGTGTCAAGCGAGCTGGAGACAGGGGAATTGAAAGGGGACAGCTGGAGATGGAGGGAAAGGGCTAAGGCAGGACTGTGTGGATGAAAGTGGAGTGACAGAAAGAAGATCAAATGTGTAGTGAATTCGGGGGGCAGCTGGGAACCGCCACAGCTGGGCCGCGAACCCAGATCTCCCACACCACGGGCGACTACGTTAACCAGTTGACTAAATGGTCCAACCAGTTGACTAAATGGTCCAACCCGTTAGCCAAGGGCTAGCGAGTCTATTTATCCGGGCACGGCACACTACCCCCCCCCCCTCCTTCTGGAAGCGCGTCCCCATGCTTCAGCATACCAGCTCCCTCACGCCTCTGGGCACACGCGCCTCCAATGGCCTCACGGTCTCACCATCCCACTTCTGACACCAGTGTAGCGAATTCAGGGGGGGCAGCCAAAAACCGCCACAGCTGGGACGCGAACCCGTGTCACCTGCACCACGGGTGACTACGTTAACCGGTCGACTAAAGGGTCCGGCCCGTTAGCCGAGGGCTAACGAGTCTATTTTTCCCTGCACGTTGCAAATGGATTGCAGAAGAGCAGGGAATAATTGTATACTTATTGAACGAAAAAGTCCTGTTCTGTCACCTCTGGGGACGGGGAGCAAGGATGTGTGATTGTAATCCCATACAGAAGCTGTAATCCAATAAAACACCCGTAATGTGTATCCCAAGCCCATAACAGGAACTGCATTTTTGTAATCGGATTGTATGAGGCAATGATCACATGCAACTTAGCAACTAACAGTGTTAGACGTCCGTAGCCTGGGCCAACCATCTTACCCAGCAGGTCCCACTCCCCATTGGGCATGTATCCGGACACATCGGCCTCCTTCATCTGGATATCAAGCAGCCAGCCATCAAACGTCCAGGAGCCAAACTTCAGCTCACAGCGCTGAATGTCAAAAGGAAACCATCGCACGTCCACATTGCAGGTGCTGATGAATATCCCTTTGAAGGTCGGAGCAAGACGAAGAGACGGTTTTAAAAGGAAAAATACACGGCAGAGCCAAGGGAACGTGGCCCACGACAGGAATGTCTCAAAAGTTCAACTTTAAACCAAATGGCTTTTGAGGACGAGCCATCTGGAGGCAAGTTCTGATGAGAAGATGCTATTTGTTCTGCAGCAGCCTTTGAAGTAACGTGCATACAGTATGACACATGCTTAGGTGGGCTTTGAATAAAATATACGTGATTGCTGGGTCTTACCTGGAGGCAGGTACTCACAAAAGCCACTGGAGTTGACGAGCACGTTGGTTTTAAAGGTGGCGTCGAACTTGTCATGAGCACTGGAGGGTAATGACAGGGGGGTGGATTAGGGTTCTGCATCAACTCTTGTGCGTTTGTTCAAGTCGTGTATTGTGTATCAGAATATAATGATACAGTGAGATTCTTGTGCTCTGGCTGTCTTGCCTTAACACAAGGACACAAGGACACACCATTCCACCCCTGCTGCTGGTCCGGGGAGGGCTGCAGACGAACACATGCCTCCTCCAATATATATGTGGAGTCGCCAGCTGCTTCTTTTCACCTGACAGTGAGGAGTTTCACCAGGGGGACGTAGCGCGGGGGAGGATCATGCTATCCCCCCCCCAACAGGCGCCCCGACCTACCAGAGGAGGCACTAGTGCATACACACCCACACCCGGCTTCCTACCTGCAGACACGGCCAATTGTGTCTGTCGAGACGCCCGACCAAGCCGGAGGTAACATGGGGATTTGAACCGGTGAGCCCTGTGTTGGTAGGCAACGGAATAGACCGCCACGCTACCTGGATGCCTTCCAGTAATGTTTTTTAGATGGAAAGCGCCAGAACAAGACATCAGCGGGGTGGCTGGTGTCCTTAATGACGCTTTGAGCTGTACTTTTGCAGTGAGTGGTGCAAATATTATGAAGTAGTAGTTCCATGCCAATGATTTTTATTGCTGCCTTAACGGTCCTTTGCAGCAGTCTGCAGTCCTGAGCAGTCAGGTTGCCAAACCATACTGTGATGCAGCCCGTCAGCACACTCTACATGGTACTGAGATAACAGTTCATAAGTAATATGTCAGGAGTTCATAAGCGTTTTGGTGCTCATGCCAAAACTCTTGAGACGCCTCAGAAAATACAGTCTCTGCTGTGCCTTCTTGAGGATGGAATTGGTGTTGAGAGACCACGTGAGGGTGGTCTGTGGTGCGTAAACAGATAAATCTAAAACTGTCCACAATTTCAACAGACGACTCATTGATGGGAATGGGAACGTGATTTTCTCTGACCTTTGTAAAGTCAACAATGATTTCTTTTGTCTTACTGACATTTAGAGAGAGGTTGTCATCATGGCACCATATGGTTAAATCTTCCACTTCCCTCCTACAGGCCCTCTCATCACTGTCGCTTATTAGTCCAATCAGTGTGGTGTCATCCGCAGATTTAATGATGCTGTTGTTTTCATATTTGGCAACACAGTCGTGTGTAAGCAGACTGTACAATAGGGGACTGAGACAGCAGCCCTGAGGTGCACCGTTCTTAAGAACTAACGTGGATGAGGATGTTTTACCTGTTCTCACAGTCTGGGGCCTGCCTGTCAGGAAATCAAATAGCCAACTACAGGTAAAGTTGCTCAGACCAAGACCTCTTGAGTTCAACACCAGTTTGGATGGTACTGTTGTATTAAAAGCAGAGTTGTAATCAATAATACAATTGTACCATCCAAACGTGTGTGTGTGTGTGTGTGTGTGTGTGTGTGTGTGTGTGTGTGTGTGTGTGTGTGTGTGTGTGTGTGTGTGTGTGTGTGTGTATATGTATATGTATGTGAGACAGGGAGAGATACCTGTTATACAGCAGTATGTCAGGAGTCCACACCTGGTCAGGCGTGAAGCGCAGATTCTTTACTCCTGGGTACTCTGACTGGTTCCACTGGAGGTAGTGGTCATACCACTGCTGGGAGACACAAGCGTTGCACTGGTTTTACGTCGCAGTAGTGACAGACTGAACACGCTCACCGGTCACACGTGCAAAATTGCCCAGCAGCAAACACAGAAACGAGTTTGCACACGTATGCGACACATCATCCACACAGACACAAACACACACATGATAACACATATACTCACCATTTGCAGCCATGCATTTGTGGTAAGAATCTGGTTCTTCTCATCCTTAGTGCAAAACATCAAGAGACAGAGTGGACAGATGAGTCTTTGTGATTTGGTTTTTGAATCTTCTCTTCTCTGTACATGTGTGTGTTTGTGAGTGTGTGTGTGTGTGTGTGTGTGTGTGCGCGCGCATGTGTGTCCCAGATAGCAAAATTGCTGTGGTCCAGACCCGTCCCACACCCGACTTTCATCTTTCTTTCATCCGGCCCACATACCGCGTGGAATGATGGCCCTTCCGCTCCTGTTTGCCAGATCTGGACCAGAACCAAGCCATAGCAACGCCGCATGTGCTACATATTTGCCAAAGGTGGGCCATATTTGTTTTGTGATATTTGGGCCATATTCACCATTTACCACACGGGCCACTTCAGGGTCACATCCACATTACATGTTGCCGAGAGCACCGCATCTTTGCCAAAAAAGGCCCACATGTGATTTGGCATATTTGGGCCATATTTGCTATTTTACACGTTGGCCACTTCAGGCTCAAATCCATTTTGTCAGGGCCAGAAGAAGACCATCGGTGCTGCATCATTGCCTGAAGTGGCCCACATCCGGATGCTGTCTGGGGGGGGTGTTTACCGGGTAGACGTGACTTGTAGCAGGTTTTAGTTCTTAGTGTCGTTGTGTGTGTGTGTGTGTGTGTGTTTGTGCTTATGGGAGCCATACCACGTCCATGACCTGCATCAGAGTGAAGGAGAATCTGACAGTGAGCGGTAGAGAGTCGTTGGCAACTGGTCTCTCCATGGGATTGTAGTCTCTCAGCAACTCCCTCAACAGATAGCGCTGGTGAGGACCCTGCTCTGATACTAGGGTGTGATGGTGGCATTGGGGTGGGGTGGGGTGGGGGGGTACGAGGAGCAGGGAAAAGGACAGAAAGTGACAGCAGAGAAACATGAGCAATGTGAGAGAAGGGGACAGTTACAAGCGAAGATGCACTCAGGCAGAGAGAGAAGAGTGGATTGAGGGACAGCTACGGCAGGGGACGAGAGGGATGCGGCTATAGTTATGCCGTGAAAGGTGTCAAAGTCGCTCAGATCGTTACGCTTGGCCATTTTTTCCTGCCTCCAACACACCAACTCCAAGAACTGACTGTTCCACTTGCAGCCCCAATATGTCCCACCCCTTGAGTGGTGCCGTTGTAACGAGATAATCAATGTTTTTCGCTTCACCTATCAGCAGTTTTAATGTTTTGGCTGATCGGTGTACAGTTGAGTGGACCAGACAGGGGAGGGGATGGAGGCAAGAGAGGGAGAGAGTGTCAAAGAGGGGAACAAGAGAAGAAAGAAGAGGTAGGGAAAAAAAACTGCAGAAAGAGTGCAGGCAAAGAATCCAGCCAGCCCCTAATCAATCACATCTCTGATCGAACACCAACAGACAGTCAGTCTTTCTGGAGCCGTTAAAATGCCACTTTCATTTCATGCAGGATGTAGTGAGGCCATTAAACACAGACACACTCCAGACACACACACACACACAGCACTCACAACAATGAGGGCAAGGAACTTTAACCGTCCACCTTAACTCCTCTACGGCTGCTTGATTCATTCTCCATAAAGCAGTAATTTTGATATTGGAGGCACGAATGCGCTGTGCTTCACCGCTGTAAGAATGTTTTAATGCAAGTATGCATTGTCGGTGCCACACCTTTCCATAAGTACACACACACATCGATGACGGTGCCTGAAACCCGGCTACAGCAACCACATGAAACCGCATACAGTGAGCATTCTTCATGTACTTAATAGTGGTGAATCAATGCACACGGAGCGGAGTCAAATCTATATCCACTAACTAGATTGAAACTGGGCTGGCATGGCCATCATCACGTGTTGACAGAGTACCATGATGTCGATAGAGGAGCTTCACATGGCAAGTTATTAACATGGATTTACTAGCATTGAATGCCCAACTATAACAGATCAACCATGAGTACTGTTTGCCCCAGTCCTCCATCTCCCTCTCTCTTGCAACCTATGTATGCATGTATACATGCATATATGTATATATGCATGTATGCATGTATACATGCACATATGTATATATGCATGTATGCATGTATGTATCAATCACTCAATCAAGTTGCATTTTATGCATGTATGTATGTATATGCATGTATGTATGTTATCTGTCTGTCTGTGGTATGAAGGACTGTCTTATGACCAATTAAAATGTACCGCATAGCCATGTACATTTTAATCAAGGTTATTGCATATTTTTTTTTTGCTTATCAAAAAAAAAATCTGTTTTGTCTGGCTAGGTACGGACATGAAAATTCAGTCTGCTGTTTGTGTCCAAGTTAAGTTGCTAATATGCGCAGTGATGACAAATGTCATTTTCACTTGCAAAAGCGCACATGCAAGAACGCACAACAAACACTTGTTCGAGCACACTGCTTCTAGAAGTGTCAATGAAAGCCACTCACCACGGAGCACAGCCGCCAGCGTCAACAGCCACAGAGCCAGGACCTGCCACATGCTGCACTCCTCAGCACTGACAGAGAATGACAGGGGTAGGAAGGAAAGAGGGCAAGAGAAGGAGGGAATCGGGGGGGATAAGGGGTGGAGAGAAGGAGACAGTGTGATGGAGCAAGAGAGGTGGGGGGGGGTACAAGCAAATGGTGAGCAGAGTGAGGAAGGGAAGGGAAGAGGAGAAGAGAGTGAGAGAAATGCAGCGAGTAGGTGTTGGTAAGGACGGGGCAGAGAGAATCTTATTCTCAAGGAGGCGGCGCGCAACACGTTAAGAGTCGATCAATACTGGGCACGAGCAGGACCCTGGCCTAAACCAAATTTAACTTAACTCCTATGTCATCTTAAACCATCCGTCCTCTCCGCAGTCATTGTTTGTGTAGGAAATCTCCTCTCTTGATGGCATCTGGGGGACAAATACACCACTGACTGTGAGATGAAGGAATGAATCAACCACCACCATCCGGGCACTAGTTTACATGTCCAAACTATCCATGACTGAATGTGTAGAATATGTTATGTCCCCTGCTGGACTTGTAGCGACATAAGAACATTTGCAGAGTGCTGCTGACACCAGCTGGACGCGTGGGTAAAGTGCATACCCTCACTTCCCCAGTATGTTGGTATGGGAACAGATGACTTATTCGTAATAAGGACTATTCATGAAAACTCTCTGACGTGATTGATGAGAATGACCACAGGATCCTGGTTTTATATTTGAATGGAGCCACTTATTTTTAATTGCTGCCCTTTTTTCTTTTTTTTACTTCACTGATATATAAACACACAACATGGATCCTTCATATCCAGCTGATATTTCATATCCCTGGATTTTCATGTAATTACAGACTGTGTTGAGGGGCATCCCCTGTTCTTCAGGAATCAGGAACACGTTATTTGTCGTTTCACTTCATGTACTTGCGCACGTGAAGTGAAACGAAATGGCGTTTCCCTCAGCCCGCAGCAGTGCAACATACAGACAAAACCACATTTAAGGACGACAAGAACACACATATATCCAAACCCCCAAAAAAATCACTGTCCAAGGGAACAAATGCCAGCCAGGGTGACTGTCGGAACCGCCGGTCTGCATGGGCTAGCAGTGAGCTTAGCCTTCCTGATTACGCGTCCTGCCAGACCGCCCTCCGTGTTTCCCCCTCGGGCGCAGCTCCAGGCATGGGCCGTGGTCCCTGCGGCAACTGGACGAAGCAGACCAAGCCCTCCCAGCCGATCCAACGCCAGCTCTCCCAGCCAGACACCCTTGACCCAACGACACCAAAAACACAGTCAATGCCAGGTGAGGCCGCCGCCAGACCGCCCTCGGTGTTATCAGAACTGCCGGTCTGCATGGGCTAGCAGTTAGCTTAGCCTGCCCCGCTTCCGCATCCTGTCAGACCGCACCTCGGTGTTACCTCCTCGGGTGCAGCTCCGGGCAAGGCCGCAGTCCCTGGGTCCACAGCGCAGCAGACCAAGCTCTCGCAACCGATCCAGCGCCAGCTCTCCCAGCCAACAAACGAAGACTTAGACGTGGACAAAGACACTGCATCGACGGTACTGGGTGAGGCCGCCACAAACGTGAATTCGCACCGCCATCTTCCCACATCGGTACTAGGCGAGGCCTCTGCGAACGTGGATTCGCGCCGCCATCTTCCCACACCGGAAGCGGAAACATCGGTAGAAACATGGAGGTCGCTTACTTTTAATAACGTCACACAAATCAAGTCTGAGACTAAATTGCGTTAATGTTTTTGTTGTAATATTCAAGACTCGACGTAAGCTGAGGATGCACTCCAAAATATCAAGTTTGACCAGAGACCTTTGAGAGGGCTGGGAAAGTACTTTGAATGGGCGAGACAACTCTGTCAATCCATCTATCCATCCATTATCCTAACCGCTTATCCTTGGCCAGGGAGGATGCTGAAGCCTATCCCAGCAGTCATTGGGCGGCAGATGGGGAGACACCCTGGACAGGCCGCCAGGCCATCATTTTTTTAATTTGGCCAGTCAGAGGTTTACAGTCCTCTGTCAAGTAAAAACCTACACCGCTTGAACCAGTTGTCAATCAGTTTTTAATACGGCTTGTCATTTTGCAGTATTATAAGGGGGCGGTACACAAACAACTCATGTTCCACCCATTTCTTTTGTACGATTTAGGCCTTTGTACGGTTTATAATTTACGTGTATGACTTACCGCCAACCCAGAAGTTAATAATAAATTATGGAAACGAACTCCAGGCCCTGTGACCGACACTAGTCACTCTCCGGTACTATAATAAGACTCTCCTGTATTTTTAGATTGTATTAATTGGATTTTATATACTTCCAATTCAAAGAACATTTGAAATTAATAGACAGCTATGGTCCAACCAGCCATTAGCTCAAATCGGCGAAGAATTATATCTATATTGATTGGACACAATAGTACATTGTTGGGCGTAATTTCCTCACCAATTACCAAAATTATGATAATTAAAAAATTGGACTTTATAATTTGATTGATTCGATAATATAATAATTTTGTGTGTCTGTGTGTGTGTGTGTGTGTGTGTGTGTGTGTGTGTGTGTGTGTGTGTCAGCCCTGTGATGGCCTGGCGACCTGTCCAGGGTGTCTCCCTGCCTGTCGCCTAATGACTGCCGGGATAGGCTCCAGCAAGAGGTTCGGATAATAGATGGATGGTTTAGGCTTGTATTGCAGGGATTTCCATTGCGTTCATTGTGTCTAGCAGGGTCAAAGACCAGTATCTCAGTTTTATCCAAATTTAAAAGCAGAAAAGTTAGTGTCATCCATTTTTTCACAGCAGCCAAGCAGGCCTCTTAATTAGTCATTTAAGTATGATCTCCAGCCCTTATAGGCACATACAGCTGAATATCATCAGCATAGCAATGGAAATTTATTCCATGACTGTGTATAATTTGGCCAAGAGTTGAAATATAAAGAGAAGAAAGTAGAGGGCCAAGAACTGAGCCCTGAGGTACGTCATATTTAATGTCAGATAATTTTGATGTAATATTATTGTAACAGACACAATGTGTTCTTCTGGTTAAGTAAGCCTTAAGCCAAGAGAGAGCGAAGCCAGAGACTCCAAAATTACAGTTTATTCTGTTTAATAGTGTACAGTGATCAGTGGTGTCAAAGGCTTCACTGAGGTCCAGTAGCAGAAGTACAGAAGTGGAATCTGAGTCCATAGCTAGTAGGAGATTTTTCACCACTCTGGTCAGAGCAGTTTCAGTGGAGTGACATGCCCTGAAAGCCAACTGAAAAGGTTCATATAGATAACATTGTATCCAGATGAACGGATTCAACCCTCTTTGATTTTCTTACCTGGATTATTGAGCAAAAAAAGACGTTCATATAGATGGTTTTCTTCTATATGGGTGAAAAGTGGTTGATACACAACTCTCTCTAGTACTTTAGAAAAAGAATGGAAGATTAGAGGCTGGTCGATGATTATTCAGAGACCCTGGATTGAGGTGTGGTTATTTAAGTAGAGGCTTAACCACAGCTGTCTTAAAACTGCTGGGAACAGTGCCAGTAGTAAGGGATAAATTTACAATGTCTAGCATTGTAGGTCCCAGGAAAGGCCAGAGGTCTTTAAAAAGTTTTGCTGGTAAAAGGGTCAAGTAGGCAAGTTGTTGGTTTAGAAGCTGACACGAGCTTAGTCAAAGTACCAAGCGAGATAGTCTCAAAAGCTTGAATAACAGGGACTATCAGTGACTCATTGTATAGATATGAATTTAATAAGACAGGTTCTGCAGGAGTAGCTGGAGTTGAACTAATTTTGTTTGTGATCTCATCAACCTTATTGCAGAAAAAGTCTAGAAACTCCTGGGCCATGAATGGTGAGCAGCTGATAGACGGCTGCTTTTTAGTAAGTTTAGATACAGTGTGTGGGCCCTGTGATGGACTGGCGGCCTGTCCAGGGTGTCCCCCCGCCTGCCTCCCAATGGCTGCTAGGATAGGCTCCAGCATCCCCGCGACCCTGACAGCAGGATAAGTGGTTTGGATAAAGGATGGCTGGATAGATACAGTGTCAAACAGAAATATGGGGTTATCTTTATTCATATGAATAAGCGAGGGAGATATGCTGCTTTTGCAGCTGATAAAGCACTCTTGCATTTCAATAAACATTCATGCCAAGATAGATTAAAAAAAACCTTCCAATTTTGATTTTCGCCATTTACATTCCAATCTCCTGCAGGCCCGCTTGATAGTGCGTGTCTCGTCGTTAAACCAGGGTTTGGGCCTCTTTAGTTGCCTAGCTCTGGTAATGAGAGGTGCAACTGAATCGAGGAGACTAGAGAGGGCCACATTTAAGTCACTAGGGAAATTTTCAACAGAGTCAGTCACTACAGTGTAAGGAGCCAAGACTTCAGGCAGCTGCTGGCCAAATGCAGCTACAGTGGAGGGACCAATGTGGCGAGTGGCAATTGCAATCTGTGCTGACATTAACTGGACAGGCCAATAATGCTTCAAATTTAATGAACAAATGATGTTGACACAGCAGATGTGGTTGGCAAGGCATTCAGATCAGAAACAGCTATCCCTTTAGATAAAACCAAATCATGGGTGTTACCACTGCAATGAGTCGACCCTTGAACAAGCTGAGCGAACCCAAAAGTGCCAGAAAGGCTTTACTTAGAGGCTCAGCCGCCTTATTCGGACGAATATTGAAATCACCGAGAATTAAAATCTCATCAGAATGAGTAACGAGACCTGAGACAAATGCTCCCAGTTATTCAAGAAATAGTGAGTAAGAGCCAGGAGGCCGATAGAGTACCACAATCTGGACTGAGTCGAGTCTATTCGTGGCTGAGGGAGATGGAGTTAGAATAAGGGCCTCAAAAGACTGGAACTTACACTCAAGTCTAGAAGTCAGGGGGGAAAAAAACAGTGGGTTGGTAAACAAATAGCATTGTAGATATTGCAATGTATTTCTTTATAACATTATCAATCCTGTACGCCCTCGTCTTGCCACATTCACGTTGTAGTCCGTGTTTGTGCCTTTCTCTGGCAGTCTGAATTGACAGGGAGTGCACTTCTTGCAAGGCCGAGGACGGCGGTCTGCAGCAGAATGATTGACATTACCGGTTAGAGAACAGTCACAATTACATTTTGCCTTCAATAAAGTTGTGCAATGTGCACATCACACCCAAGTTCACATATTCAAAGGTTATTACTTTCTGTATAAGAATGGACTAAGGATAAGGCAATATACTTTTTTTTCTACAAGTATTGAGCTGAATGATCCAAATGGGTTTGGTAAACGGGCTGCATTTGTACTGCGCTTTTCTGGTCTACCGACCACTCAAAGCACTTAACAGTGTATGCCTCACGTTCACCCATTCACACACACATTCATACACTGATGGCTGCCACGCAAGGTGCCAACCTGCTCATCAGGAGCAGTTAGGGGTTCAGTGTCTTGCTCAAGGACACTTCAATATGCTCTCTGGAGGAACCGGGGATCGAACCAGCGACCTTTTGATTACTGGATGAGCCACTCTACCTCCTGAGCCATGCCGCCCCAGTCCCCCCCCCCCCATTTCTCCCCAGTTGTATCCAGCCAAATACCCCACTTTTCCGAGCCGTCCCGGTCTCTGCTCCACCTCCTCTGCCGATCCAGGGAGGGCTGCAGACTACCACATGCCGGGGATTCGAACTGCCGATCCCCGTGTTGGTAGGCAATGGAATAGACTACCACGCCATCCGGATGCCCCGCCCCAGTTTCAGTCCATTTTTTCATGACCTGAAAAGAGTAGATAATTGAGATCCAAATATCCGGTGATTGAGATTTGCAGACGTGTATTGTCCTCTGTTACTAGATTATTTATGGCTACAAACTTGAGATATGTGATCTGAAATCATTCACAATATTCAGTAGTGACGAAACGCCGACATATTTTGCTTCAGGCAAAAGTGCATCGAGAACAAAGGCGCCGTCATCCGACAGCTGTCTAGAATTTGGTGTCGTCTTCATGAGCCCAACAGAAATGACATATAACATGTTGGGCTGCTCTTCGTCATCAAAATAGATGGTTGCCGTCTCCTTTTTCATCACCCGTGAAGAACGAAGATGGCCTGCAAATAGTTGGCGTTAACTTGAGAGGACAGTCCACATTCATACCACTACCAAAATGACTTGGAATTCGTCTTTTTTTTTTAATGAAAGCTTTCAGATGCAAATACCACAGATGTCATTTAAAATCACCGTAGACATCCTGTTCCCGCCTTTAGTGTGTTAATGCATTCAGTTCAAGTGTTGACGCTTCACAATGCCGGCCACAGCTGCAAGATATTGTTACTCGCCCACAAAATCCATTGCACATGTATCTTCTATTACATAAAAGGACACAAAATTGTAGCTCCCAAACTGTGCTGCCTTTGAAAAAATAAATATAAACACTCACAACAAGCTAGAAGAAAGTGAATTTGCCTATTGTCGCTCTTCCTCGCTGGTCATAGGAAACGTGTTGGCCTGATCCTTTCTGCATTTTGTCAACCCGCGGTTGATTTATTCTCCCTCCACGTTGGATTATAGATCAAATGAGAAGCATTTGTGTACTTGGGGACATCGTGTTTAAAAAAATAATCGTTTCTCTCCATCTTTGCAAAGAACTGCTCTGCTAGCCGGCTGTTGAGACGGCCCGCAAGCTCTGGCAGCAGATGGATTCTGCGTCGCAGGTCTCTCGGCATCTTTTGTGTTTGCCTCATGCAATCCATCCTGCACGGCATAATGCTCAGCTGAGCCTGTGACCGGATGGCCGTCAAAGTCAGGCTCCCTTTTCTTTTCCTGAAGCCACGGAAGATTGATCAAAATCTTTTTTTCCCCCCCTTTGCAAGCCTTATATTTTCATCAGCTGGCTGTAGCAGTCTTCCTCCATGAAGGGGGAAAAGGGCAAATCTTCTGGGTCTCTTAAGTTCCCATGTGTTACCACCACAACATTGAGCATGTGTTTCCAATGAGAAGAGTAGATCCATAAAATCTCTGGGGCTCTCCACATGCAAATTGACTTTTATGCTGTAAACAATGCCACATGCACTGCAAAAAGGGCAATGTTAGTAAGATATTACTGCGATAAATACTTGTTTTTTACTTTGATGAGAAGTTTTCTTACTAGGCACCAAGCATGTAATAATGTTTGGTTTGTTTCAAGCAAATTGGTCCTTAATAATCTCACAAAGATTTTGCGGCTAGTTACCAAGCTGTCCCCCCCCTCCCCTCCCCTTTCTCCCCCAGTTGTATCCGGCCAATTGCCCCACTCTTCCAAGCCGTCCCGGTCGCTGCTTCACCCCCTTTGCCGATCCGGGGAGGGCTGCAGACTACCACATGCCTCCTCCGATACATGTGGAGTCGCCAGCCGCTTCTTTTCACCTGACAGTGAGGAGTTTCACTAGCACGTGGAAGGATCACACTATTCCCCCCAGCCCCCCCCCCGAACAGGTGCCCAATCACAGCAATTACAATAAGAGGAATTAATGTAACAAACAGAAATGCCTTTGGCCGTCTTTATACTAAACCAAATGGAGCTTATCCCCCCCCAAACAAAGCTTTCCCAGTGCATAGACGCCTCATTTAGTGGCCAACTACTGAGGGCACACACAACTCCACATGTCAAGTTTTCACATGTCATAACTCGTACCACAAACAGGCTTTAGTCACTTGAACATTTGTAAAATCTCATGACAGCCTCAAGATAGTATTTGACGAGTATGTAAGTCTTGGCTCTGGTGTGCAATATGAGGTGAAATCAGCTAGCTTTTCTGCATCCACTAATTCATTGGCCCGAGCAAGGTGTGGGACTTCAACTTAGTAGGACATAAACTCTGTCAAAGCATATAGTCTCAAGTGCTTGATATTCAAAGCAATACAGCATAGAATTGACAAGAAATGAGTTCTAAACCAGTCCACATTATGGCATATCACCATTCATACTTTGGTAATGATCATGGACTTTTGAATTCTGTATTTATTACCATTTAGCACAAGCCATTTGACTGCTACAGCATGGTTTACTTTGATTCCTAGGAGGTCCGTCAATTTTGCACGCAGTTTTAATTACAATTTTGCACGCAAATACTGCAGATATGAAAAAGAAATTGGGTGCAGTGAACTTCTGACATTTTGACAACTTTCATATATTTGAGTGTGTTTAACCAAAGATCTGCAGATATATATATCTGCAATTTTAATTAAAATTCAAGCTTTGAGGCCCATTGTTTAAAAAAAAAAAACAATGTTTAGACTGAAATCGCAAACAAATATGTCTGACCATTGGACCCAATGATTTGATCTGTGTGGGAAGATAGATCATATAATGTTGCTTTACATGATGCTAGAAAGATTTGTAAACGCTATATTCTTCCGTGCAGCCGTCAGTACCAAAAAAGCAACCGGAAATCTGAGGTACAACTGTGTAATCTATGTAGCTCAGCAATATAAATGAAAAAGTAATAAAAATGCTGCAAACGAGGCACAGCCAAAGCCTCTGTATAGCTACAGGCAAGCGAACAAGATATGGGAAGGAGAAGTACTAATTACGTCTGTGTGTGCAGAAAGACTGAACTTCCATCTCGCTAGAGTTTCATAGATGTGGGGGGTTCATCACATTATCTATATCAGTAGGGTATCCAGTAAATAATTGGGCCTTTTCAATGACCGTGACCATGAGGAATATCTGCCCAGATCGCTTAAGTTAAGAAAATTTTTTTTAATCAAGAGTGCTTAATGCATGCTCAATAATCCAAGTAAGGAAATCACAGAAAGTTGAGTCAGTTCATCTGGACACAGCGTTTATTGAGAGAAATGTTTCGTCACTCATCTACTAAGTGGCTTCTCCAGTCTCATTAATCAATAGTGTTTTTTGTATTATTAGTTAATAATATTTAGTACAATGTTGTTGACCCAGCTCATGAAATGGTAGCTATCCACAAACTTTAATAAATACCTGACTGTTTAATAGAATATAGTTGTTTTGTTGTTGTTGTTTTTTTTTTTTTTCCTCAAGTAAACTAGATCAGTGGTTCTCAACCTTTTTGGGGTCCTGGACCCCCTGCGTATTTTTGATCTACCCTGAGGACCCCTCCACCTGATCTTGGGGGAGGGGGGTTGCAATTTGATAGAAACAGTAGAAACTGCATTTTAAATTGCATTATAGCATTTATTCACTCTTTGGGGCAAAAATAAGAGCTTTCAGTTGTAACTTGGATATAGTTAACAAAACAGAATTCTTATGCGGGTAACTTTCAGATATATGTAACAAAACAGAATATGTATCCAGTAACTTTCAGATATATGTAACAAAACAGAATATGTATTCAGTAACTTTCAGATATATGTAACAAAACAGAATATGTATTCAGTAACTTTCAGATATATGTAACAACAGAATTTTTATGCAGTAACTTTTAACAATGCAAACGGGAGCGAGATCTCTTATTAAAATACAATAAATTACACTTGTGAAACAGATGTAATTAGAGAAAAAAAGTCCTGTTACCATTTATAGTTTAGGTAGATAAAGGTCTCAGTCACATTTGAGTAAAATAATCCTATTTCTATAAATGTCATAGGATCTTTTTTTAAAGATATTTTATTTTCACGGACCCCTTGCAATTATACCACGGACCACTAGGGGTCCGCGGACCCCCGGTTGAGAAACACTGCGCTAGATCCTGTTCCACACACTCCGATACGGTAGACAGCAGTACGCACCTAACAGTTGCTGCAATCCGCCAAAACAAAAACAACGCGAAGAAGAAAAAGAAGACGAACGAAGAAGAAGAAGAAGAAGAACTCTGTCCAAAAAAAAACAACACCCAGGCGTGAAGTCGGGGTCAAGTCGACAGGTTGCCCTCCCGTCTCCGTACCTAACGAGCAGACCGCCGGTCATTACCCGCAGTAGGTAATTTGCTTTTACGTTTTTAATGTGACTTTTTACACTGGTCTAAATCGCACCTAGCTAACGGTTTTCTTCCTCCTCATAATCGCTAAGCTAGCTGTCTGGTATTCAGATTAGCTGACACGCTGCTAGAACTGTCGTTCAGGCTCAGATTCAGATCTTTTGTCCCTGTACACTTGCACCCTAATGCTTCGCAGCCTGTAATGTTGTTCTTTCAACGTACGATGGTGTGCGACGTCATCAGCCATGTTAGCTTAGTTGCTGCGCCTTTCTAGCCACGTTGACTTTAATATAGCTCAGATAGCTTAGCCCAGTGTTTCTCAACACAGTCCTCAAGGAACCCCTATCCTGCAGATTTTCATTGTAACCCTGCATGGGTAGCCCCGCTTGTACTTACTCGACCAATCATCTTGCAGCACTTCATTATGCAAGGTGTGCAGAGTCTGACAAAATTCATTGCTGATTGGTTGAATAACTACAAACAGGTACCTATTCAGGGTTGCAAAGAAAATATGCAGGATAGGGGGTCCTTGAGGACTGGGTTGAGAAACACTGGTTTAGCCTAACTATCCATATAATAAGCAATCTCGTTCGTGCACGTTGAATTTCTGCTTTCAAGCCCTAGCCTTGAATCCTATCTAAAAGGGGAAAAAAAGTCACATTTAACGTTTGCTAGTTATGCATTTAACCTATGAATTGTGTTGCATACTTGAACAGTAGTTGTTAAAGGCTTCATACAGAGACCCGTAACAATTTATTAGCTTTTGTCAACTCAATCAGCTGCATTGTTTTTTTTAAAATTAATTTCGTGTTGTTAGTTTGGCTGTTACCGTGTAGTCAAATGTGTTTTTCAGCTGCTAATGTAAGCAAGGGAATGTTCCCCGGCCTCTCTAGGGAGGATATACGTGATCTTGGACCAGAGCACTTTTTGAGAAGGAGAGCTATTTGGAAACTGGCTCATGGTGCAAATGAGGTAATAGCCATCCATCTATTATCCAAACCGCTTATCCTGCTCTCAGGGTCGCGGGGATGCTGGAGCCTATCCCAGCAGTCATTGGGCGGCAGGTGGGAAGACACACTGGACAGGCCGCCAGGCCATCACAGGGCCATTTCTTCCTTTTTCTGTGGCTACAAAATGAGGTAATAATAGCTTTTGAAATGTGGGAACTCCGTGATAATTCACTTTTATTGAGCTCTGCACGTCTCATTATTTGAATACATGTTTATCTGGACCAGTTGAGAGTTTATGAATTAGTTTAACCTAGGAGTGTCTTGCTACAAATGAGGCATGATCAATGAAAATGGCTAAAAATCTCAAAAGAAAATTGTTTTTTTGCAGGAGCAAGAATCGGATTCATGTGCTCAAGGCATCTCCAGGCCCTGTGACTTAAACCCACCACCTACTGGCCCAGTGACTTGAAGTGCACCCCCTCTAAGACCAGTGACCAAAATGCTACCTCACCCTGCAGGCCCAGTAACCAACATGCTGTCTCCAGACCTGTAAAGCTAACTAGGCCAGAGTATGTCATATACTCTGACAGCGAATTGGAACAGTCAAGAAGCACCTTTTTTGAGAAACTGAGTCAGACAAGAAGGAGATTACATCCTTCCCAAAGACCTTTTAATTTCAACTAATCAGAAACACAATAACAAGCATGGTCTCCATGAAGACAACAATTGGTGATGGCTTCCAGTGTCTTAGTAGTCGTGAAATCACCTAAGCATCTGGTGGAGTGCTATCCAATGCCATGTGACAGATCTCAGACTGGTAAAGATGACTGGGTGAGTCACTGCTATCAGCTATTTGAAATAAGTTTCAAAAGCACCATTGTTTGATGGCTGATGGCCAATGCGCAAACTCCTGGTATTAATGGAGCTGTGCTTCCTCAAGTGAATGTATCTGCCAGGATGGAGTCACATGTTTTATTTAATTTGTTGTAACAGGCAATTTATTGTGTGTGTTTCTTGATAGGAATCCATCAGTAAGCAGCTCCAGAAGAGAATCCATAATGCGAGCACCCCAAAAAAGAAGCAGGGGCTGACACCCTCAAGAAAGAGGCCAGGACAAGGCAGGGGATGGACAGGGGCTATCCACTGATGACACTGACGAGTCCACTTCCTCAACTGTGATCTTGGACCCATCACCACGATCCAGATCCAGCACACGAGAGTGAACAATTGGACAGTGAGTACATAAATTGTACATAATTATTTTAATAATTATAACTAAATATAGTCCTTTATGGTGCAGATGGTCTATTACTGATGCATTGTTAATGGAGCATTCTGACTTGATCAACTCCACAGTAAAAATGTTATGTTGTGCAGTTGACCGGAGGGGGTCTGCATGTCCTTAAAAAGTTTTAAAGTTGTCTAAATCAATTATAAAAATATGAGGCTTTATACATCATTAAAACTTATTTTATGAGACTTTAATTTCAAATGTTTTTTTATGAGTTTATTTGTGCATCTGGTTGTTTTTGTCAAACTTGGAATTTTGGGGAAAAAAGGTCTTGTACTTAACTGTCCCATGTTGTACAGGGGAAAAAAAGCATGTTCAAATTTATTTGTTGTTGCTTGCTGTCTAACTTAAAGGAAACTGTTATAATAACAGCTGATTTCATCATCTAGCTAATAAGTAACCATATTGCTACCTAAAACTGACCTCTCACCTGGACCAAATATAGAGTATTGTTTTTTTTATGCTTATTAGGATAAGCTTAGTTTCGCCTAGTTAGTTAAGCCTAGTTAGTTAAGCCTAGTTACTTCCTTGCCCTTCTAAATCATGTCATTTTGATGCATGTAGGTTGATTATTATTTGCCTGTTTCCAGACATTTAAAATCGCTGTCTCCCATTTTCATTTGCTTCTCTCCCACTTTGTCAAGCGATTCACAGTGTTGCACTAATGCCTCATTCCTGACTGGAAAATCTCTTTGAACTGATATAAACTTGAACGTTGCTTGACTGCAATTCAGTAGTAAATAGGAATTCATACATACAGAAAACAGCCAACATGAAGGCAGTTTGAGATTAAGGAAAACGAAGTGACCGTTGAGTCTGCATATGTAGGTGGTTAAATTTGTTGGTTGGGTTTGTTTTGTGTTCTAGTTCCACAAACAGAGCTAACAAAACCAGGTAAGACACTATAAAACTCTCCAGGAAACATACAAGGCCAAGCCCAACAAGGCTTATGTGTCCTAGCTCTTGGACCTCGAATTCCAAGACGTAAGAATAGCCTGCATGGATTCTGACACAGTTAGGGAACAGTACCGGGCTGTGAAGATCCTTGCCACATACCCTTGTTTCAAGGAAGCTGACCATGTAAGGAAAATCATTGGCGTACACAAGATTACCGTCTTGCTGATCAGAGATGTGATACCATTTTCTCTTAATGTCTTATTAAAGGTGATGGACAAATTGCAAAGAATCATCCAGCCAACCTTACAGTGTTATTCAACGTGATAAACATTTTGACAGTTTATTTCCCCCAAAATGTGTTCAAATTGTAAAAGCATTAAAAACGGTACTGTATCTTGCAGTGGAAGTTAGTGTGTACACTTTGTTTCTCAAAGCTTTGACGGATTAAAAACAACAAAAAGACATTTAGGGTGACCATTAACTCTGTTTACATATGAAGGCGGTAATGGAAAACGAAAAAAGGGTGAGTCGAGCTGAGCCGGTACCATGTAGTGGAAAAGGGGCACTAGATGAGTGATGAAACGTTTCTCACAATGAACGTTGTGTCCAGATGAACTGATTCAACTGTCTGTGATTCAGCAGGAACCTTTCTAATGAACTAGTAGGAGTAGCTAATGTAGTACAGAGATGGGCATACTCTCCCCAAGCAACAAGTTTACCCTCTGTCCCACCTGCAGTTCTAGTCCTTAGTATAATGCACCCTTGTGGATAGTGCATGTAACAGCTACTCTTTGTTGTTCCATCAGGTGTGGTTTGTATTGTGTTACTTATGTTCATCCCAACACAACTTTCTCACTATTTATTTTTCAGCTCACAGGAGACCCTAGCAAATGTCAGCAAACGCCCCCCTCAACTCTGGCCCCGTTCTACTGTTTGACCAAGAGAAATACACGTTCATCATTACGACAACGCCAGTGACGTCCTTCCTTAAGGTGGCGCTCTATGAAAGTCTGCTGTACCTCATGGCACATCATGCATTACACCTCATATATCCAGCGTGCATTGCCACACTCCTGTCTGTCTTGCAGACTGAAGTGCTCGGTGATGCCATACACGAGCAGGGTGCAACTGCTTCCTACAAGAAGGCCTTGTCTGAATGGAAAACGTTCTTTGACTAGTGGCCGAACGGGGTGTGTGAGAGGGGGGTGATATAAGGCCGAACGGGGTGTGTGAGAGGGGGGTGATATAATTCTGGCGCCCAGGTTCACTCCAGTAGCCGTTGCAGTTTAATGGCTTCTTTGGATATGTACATGCAGCTATAATTAGAAAAATAAGTTCATGAGTATATCTTCTGGCCAGTGGGCTGAGTAGCGGAGGGCCACGGGAGTCGACCTGACAAATGTGGTGGCTCTCCAACCTCCACTTTGTGAGCTGCAGAAACTCGCATGTTCAAGTTTTCGGTGTAATGGCTTATTTGGATATGTACATGCTACATAGACTGCCGTGCTGTGTTGTAAGCGCCCCTGGGCCACTCCAGTTGCAGTTTGTGTTTAATGGCCAGTTTGGAAACGTGTAAACATGCTACATGGACAATGGGGGCAGTGTTGCTGTAATTGCCCTCAGACCAAATGTCTATCGCGTTCACATGTTTATAGCTGTGGGGAGCGTTCCAGCTGTGGGACGCCATCGCAGCTGAATCTGAACTAATGTAGGGCAAACACACGAGGGGTTGTCAAGGGCGTGCCGAATAATGTCGATTTTATGTTAATAAAGGGCAAGAAATTCTTTATTTTTTAAGCAAGTAAAACTAATTTCTCGTGGTTTATTATATTTCTGACAGCTTATTGTAAGTACTAATATACCATTTTTGTCGTAAGCTTCTTTCCATATTGTCTTATTTCAAGAACTTGTCACTCACATAGGTACCGGTTTTAAGCATATTTGTCTTATTTTGAGCAACTGAACAAAAAAAAAAAGTGTCAGTCATGTGAAATTGGCTTGTTTTGCCTTACTCCATACTAGTTTTTTGGAAACTAGATTTACTTGTGTTAAGAAATCTTGCCAAGGCAAATTTTACTGCTCTGTTGGCAGATAATTTAACTTAATCCAAGTAATAGTTTCCTTATTTCATTTTTTTCCCTCGTATTTGAGGACTGACCTTTTGCAGTGGGGGGCACGTAATGACTGCCCGGCCACCTAAAAAAGGAAAAACCAAATATCGACTGTAACTTATTTACAAATGGAGTAAAATTCCCTTGCAGAATATCTTATAACTTAATAATCTGCCCCTTTTCCTCCATTTTAAAGAGAAGACATTGACAAAGCAGGCTTTGTTCCTTCGCCAGAACTAGTAAGGGAGCAGCAAACCTCTTCAGTACTCTGCTCAGGGGCACATTTAAAATAGAAAGACATTTTGATACCAGGGGCCCGCGGGTGTTTTCCAATGTTAGTGTCTAGAAAAGTACACGTAGTATAATTAAATAAGATTATACCCGAAGCTTTATCAAAACTCTTATCACAAGTCTGTTTGTGATTTCCTTCCTCAGACAGAGAACGAGGTCCATTTTTGAACCTTTGTGGTCCAATCCACTCTGCTTGCACAACGTTCGTACTGCATCAAGCTGAAATAATACAGAAAACGCACAATACGGGACATGTACTCAAGACAGTTTCCACTCGTGACGACTTGGAAATGTTGAATCCTCATGACCTCATTCAAAAGCCGGTCTTCTGTGAGCCACACAGCAGCCATTCCTGCAGCTCTGTGGGACGATGCTCATCCTCCCATTCAGTGTTAAGAACATCTGATCTCCAGGTAGTAAAACGCTGGATAAAGAATGCAACTACTCACTACAAAAAATTGAAAAGGCACAATTTAATTCTTCCTCGGGGGCAAAGGCATGCGTGGTCATCTTGTACATTGACTTGGCCCGTGTATCCCTCAGGGCAGAGGGGTCACATGTCACTCACTGCAAATACAAATAACATTTCCTTTTCAAATGTAGAATTCTTTCAGTGCAACAAAAGGTTAGGTTTACAACTTAAAACTAGAGGAGAGCGCATGTAAGAGTGCACTTACCTGGCATGTTGAAAACGCCCCGTTTTGTGGAGGTCCATCACTGCCGCAGGTGGATTATGCCCACATTTAACACAGAAAAATGTGTACTCGTATGCAGTAAGGGCTTGGAAGTGTGATACCAGACGACTGCTCTTTCTTCAGAAGCCCTGTTTAGAGCATCGCTGACAGAGGGAAGATTAAAACACGGCACCATCAACGTAATTATTTTTGCCGTTTTCGGCGATGAGAACCGGTCCGCCCAGTGGAATTACACCCTTGGCATTCCGGGCGAAAATTCTCTTCGGGAATAAGAACTTTTCCCGAAATCTTTCTCCTCTGCAACACGTTTCAGCATCTAAGTGACCTCTTCAGTCTCCGCTGACGGCAGGTATCAGAATCAGAACACTTTATTCATCCCCGAGGGGCAATTGGGTTCTGTTACAGACAATCGAGCTCTAGTAAGAACAGAAACAAATAGAAACAAAAGATCAAATAAGAAAGAGAAATGAGAACAAACTATATCAACAAGCATGGTGCACATAACACCCCATCTATACTGCACTACCACAGCACAAAACAACAGCACAAACAAAACCCGACAGGGTAAAACCAGTGGAAGGGCCAGTCCAGTGACCATTAACTCCGAGTATCTGTCAGTCTGAGGGAGGAGTTGTAAAGTGTGATGGCCACAGGCAGGAATGACCTCCTGTGGCGCTCAGTAGTGCATTTTGGCAGAATGAGTCTAGTACTCCTGTGCCCGACCAGCACATCATGGAGCGGGTGGGAGACATTGTCCACGATGGCACATAACTTCAACAGCGTCCTCCTCTCAGAAACCGCCGCCAGAGAATCCAGCTCCACCCCCCACAACGTCACCGGCCTTGCAGATCAGTTTATTGAGACTGTTTGCATTCGCTACCCTCCACCTGCTGCCCCAACACACAACAGCAAGCAGGAGAGCACTGCCACCACAGACTCACACCACACCCTCAGCATCGTCTGGCAGGTTTTGAAGGACCTCAGCCTCCTCGGAAAGTAGAGACGGCTCTGTCCCTCCTTGTAGAGGGCGTCAGTGTTCTTTGCCCAGTCCAGTTTATTGTCTATATACGTCCCCAGCTACTTCTAGTATTCCACAGTGTCCACACTGACCCCCCTGGATGGAGACAGGGGTCACTGGTGTCATGTCCCTCCTCAGATCAACAACCAGCTCCTTTGTCTTAGTCACGTTGAGCTGCAGATAGTTCTGCTCACACCATGTGACGAAGTTTCCCCACCACAGCCCCGTACTCAGCCTCCTCGCCCTTACTGCTGCACCCAACTATAGCAGCGTCGTCAGACAACTTCTGAAGATATCCCCACCCTTATAAACAATACAGTGGCATAACGACTGAAACCAACTCTAGTTATAGTCACGGTAATTTGCATATGAAACTTGTTTTTGGTTGTTACGCCGCTGGATCGTTTATAGGGTGGGGATACCTGTAGTCAGTTGAGACTGAAGGGGGTCACTTGGATGAGCGATGAAACGTTTCTCTCAATAAACGTTGTGTCCAGATGAACTGATTCACCTCCAGGTAATTTCCTTACCTGGATTATTGAGCATGCATAAAGACGTTATTCGTTAATGTTAATAGTGATGTGGACATGCTACAAAGCTTAATTTAAATGTGCCAATTATTTTCCTCGTGGCAGCTCAACTCCGGATCTAAAACAAGGCAAGTTTGCTTCTTCTCCTATGAGAAACATAATTAGCCGAATTTAAAAAAAAGGGGGGGGGTTGAAAACTGGTTCAGGTGGGTTCAAGCTGTGTGCTTTTGATCGGCAGGGGATTTTAAGCCTCTGATTGGCCGAAGCAAAAAAACGATTGCCAGTTATCCCGCCCATTGTAAGTAGTTGGCCCGCCCTCTCCAAGCCTCCGGTCTGCAGAGAATAGTCAAACCAGAGAAGCTGATCAGAAAGATGCGGCCCGTGTCTCGGCGACTGCACCACCCATTTTGCGCCCTTGTCGCCATTCATGGTCGGGTCTGGCGCTAAAAGTACAAAGGGCTGGTTTACCAAGAGATATAGGGATGACGAAGAGTTGTGTGAACTGTTTTAAGTTTCATTTATCTCTAAACATTTCTTATTGTTTTCTTCATTTTTCTTTCTATCACACCGAGCGGATAGTTGGGTTGTACGTAGCACTGAGATCTGTTTATTCTTGGTGCATGACACGATATGGTTTTCTTTTTCCTCTTTCTCTCGTGTGTTTTTGGTGCGTTATCTTGTTTCTGCTATTGTTCACTGTAGTTGAGTTTGTATTGTGCAACGCGACTTGCATTGAATTTAAAGTACACAGTACAGCGGGGGTTGAGTTTGAAATGTATAGTCGCTGAATTAATTTAAGAATAGGCGAGAGGGGCTAGGAAAGTATACTTCCTCCTCTTTCGAACTGTAACAAATCATGCATGCATCATGCATGCATGCATCATGCACGCGTCGCATCATCGTGCATGCATCGTGCATGCATCATGATCTGTTCGCTGAGTGATGTGTGGATCTGTTGATCACTTCAAATTATTGGCAATGGTTTATTTGTGTGTTACATCCTGCTTATTGATATGTTGGAAATAAATCATTCATTCGTCCTAAATTTTAACCTCACGCTTACTTTATTCGAACCTTTACCTGCCAGTGTTTGTTCAACATCATTATTATTGCTGCCAACAATAAAGTTCATTGTCTTTATTTACTTTTGTTGTGACCATCGAATGTGAAGGTGTGAGGTTATTTACGGTTGGCTGGTCCGATGATGTATGTGTACAACGTGCCTGCATCGTTTGTATTTTGTCAACAAAAAAAAATAATCTGCCATTGTCAAGCCGGGCGCGCATGCGCAAGAGCAGTGGCCGCCATTTTGCACGCGTCTGTCGCGGACGTTAAACGTCACCGATTCAGACCTTTCTTTGATTGTTTGTAGCGCCGCAATCTCGAGAAAACCCGCACCGGGAGGGACGCCAGCGCCGCAGCCGAAGGTAATTGAAACGCACATGCGCGACATTTTACTGCTGCCGCTTTTTAACGTTTCGCTCGGGCCAGAGAAGGCGCTCATCGCGACGTTTGCGGCGGCCAACTCGCGTGATACGGAGAGCGGGTGGAAATGGTGCAGTGCCAGTGCGGTGCGCACCGGCGCGGAAGGCAAGGGTCGCTAACTAAAGCTAGCATCCGCGCCACGGCCGCCGGCCGCCTCGGGTTCGAGTTGCGGCTATGGGCGCCACGAAGCGGAGGCGTCCACGGTTCACGACGCGTTACGGGTGGATCCGCTAAACCCGACGGAACCGTTGCGGGCGACAGCGGGAGCTCGCTAGCTGTACGTTTCGATGCCCACGTCTGTGGTTGGTAGTGTTGAGTCTCAATAGCTTCTTCTTCTCTTCTCGATTAAGGTTTGATGAATACGGTGGCCGAACCTTAAAGGGGACTATACCCCCCCTCCTCCTCCCCAAGTTGTAGATAAAGTGCGAATTGGTTGCAACGTTCATTAGTTCATCAGTTTTACCTGCGTTCCCCCCCCCCTCCGGTGCTGTTGCCTGGTTAATTTTGTGCCCTCTCTCTCTCTCTCTCTCTCTCTCTCTCTCAAAGTTGCCGGTGAAACTTCAATGCGGGCGTTGCAAGTTTGAAATTGCTATTTGCGATCCCTGAAGTTGAAAGGATGCCCTCTTTGCAGCGTGTGAGCCTGTTTGAACGGATAGCGGATGTAGAGCCCCCCCCCCCCCATTGAAAGAAAAATTGAACAAAATAAATGAATAAATTGCCCCCCCCTCCCCTCAATTTGGCCCAACCCCTGACCAAGTTTACCTGTTTCCCCCCAGAAGTTAAAGTCGCCTGGCCCGTTGTTCCCTCGGACACGGCTGCTCGGTTCAGATGAGCGTGCGTGACTGAAGCACGTGTGTTGAGGCACGCGACAAGGGCATCCGGATTTCTCCCCTTTGTCCGCGTTGTCTTCCCCCCCCCCCAAATGTTCCCTTTAGCCCGCTTAAATCGTACACTCCCCGTTATTCGTATCGTCGATTTTTAACTGTCTCTGCAGAGTTTACCGTGGCTTGCTCTTGAAAAGGTCGCGTTCCAGCCGTCCGCCTGTCGCAGGGGTACGCTGCATAGAGCAACCCCCCGACGGCTGACTCTCGTAAGTGGGGTAAAAGGCCAGATGCGCGCCGGTGTTTTCGTGCTTAACTTGTATATAACTATGACATCCCCTTCGGTGCCTCCTCGTCGTCCCCCCCCCCCCCCGGAGCGCGTCTGCGGAGGGTCACGTGACACGGCGCGTTACGCCGGCTTTCGGAGGAAAGGAAAACGAAACTTAGGTTGTCGCCATCGGGCCCTGCTGAACTTTCTTCGCGTAAAACGCGCCGACGGGATATGTGAACTGACTCTACCGCCGCGGCTCTTCTCTATAGCAGTGCATGTTTCCTTTTACCGCGGAGTGTAAAAGCAAGCGACATATTTGGCGTTTTGCAGAGAGAGTAAAGGTGGGATCCTGTAAACAATCCGGAAGACTGGAGGGGGGGAAAACTTGGCGTTGTACAGCTGTAACTTGGTATGTTTGCACAAAGAAAAAAATCCGGTCTGATCCTCTCCGTCGACTTGTTGCATTGCTCTTTGTGAGAGGCACCCCCCGGGTCTGTTTGCGCAAATCTGGGTTTCCCTTTATCGCGTCCTTGCGGAGACAACGGGAGCAACGTCCTCCCCTCTTCTCACCGTCGCCGCCTTCAGTTTGCCCCAGGTGAGAACCAGCGTGCTCCGTTAGGCCCTGTGCTTTGTACGTCACACTAGTACGTTGGGTTGTCTGTGCGACACGCAAAATATGAAATAACTTCTCATATTTGTTTTTTTAAAAAAAACAAACAACCCCTGCCCTGATTGTCTCTGTCGGTTTGGGATATTTTTTTTTGTTATTTGTGAGACCGCCCATCTGTTACCACCATCTTTTTTTTTTTTGCGCGTATATGAAGCGAGACAAGGTTGGATCGCGTGGGGATAGTGAACCAGGAAGTGCGGTGGATTAGCAAGGAGGAAGTGAGGGCCGCTATGAGGAGGATGGGGAGTGGAAAGGCGGCTGGGCCGGATGACATACCTGTGGAGGCACGGAGGTTTTTTAGGAGAGGTGGCAGTGGAGTTTTTAACTAGATTGTTTGACACAGTCTGGGAAGGTGAGAGGATGCCTGAGAAGTGTACATGTACCGATTTTCTTGAGTAAGGGTGATGCGCAGAGCTGTGGTAATTGCAGAGTTATAAAGTTGATCAGCCACAGCATGAAGATATGGGAAAGAGTAGTGGAGGCTAGGTTAAGGCGAAAGGTGATGATCAGCAGCAGCAGTATGGTTTCATGCTGTGAAAGAGCACCACAGATGTGATGTTTGCTTTGAGAGTGTTGATGGTAGAAGTATAGAGAAGGCCAGAAGGAGTCACATTGTGTCTTTGTGGATTTAGAGAAAGCACATGACAGGGTGCCGTGAGAGGAGGTTTGGTATTTTATGAGAAAGTCGGGAGTGGCAGAGAAGTATGCAAATGTTGCAGGATATGTATGAGGGCAGTGTGACAGTGGTGAGGTGTGTGGTAGGAGTGACGGATGGGTTCAAGGTGGAGGTGGGATTACATCAAGGATCAGGTCTGAACCCGTTTCTTGTTTGCAATGGTGATGAACAGGTTGACGGATGAGATCAGGCAGGTGTCTCTGTGAACAATGATGTTCGTGGATGAAAATGTGATCTGTAGTGAGAGTATGGAGCAGGTGGAGGAGAGCCTGGAGAGGTGGAGGTATGCACTGGAGAGAAAAGGAATGAAAGTCAGTAGGAGCAAGACTGAATACATGTGCGTGAATGAGATGGAGGACAGCAGAATGGTGGGGATGCAGGGAGTAGAAGTGACGAAGGTGTATGAGTTTAAATACTTGGGGTCAACTGTTCAAAGTAATGTGGAGTGTGGAAGAGAGGTGAAGAAGAGAGTGCAGGCAGGGTGGAGTGGGTGGAGAAGAGTGTCAGGAGTGATTTGCGACAGAATGGTATCAGCAAGAGTTAAAGGGAAGGTTTACAAGATGGTTGTGAGACCAGCTATGTTATATGGTTTGGAGACGGTGGCAATGACGCAAAGACAGCAGATGAGGCTGGAGGTGGCGAGTTGAAGATGGTAAGATTTTCACTGGGAGTGACGAAGAATGACAGGATTAGGAGCAAGTCTATTAGAGGGACGGTTCAGGTTGGACGGTTTGGAGACAAAGCAAGAGAGGCGAGATTGAGATGGTTTGGATGTGTGGAGAGAGATTTATTTCTATATATATATATATATATATATATATATTTTTTAATCCCCGTAGGGAAATTCATGCTCAGTATTTAACCCATCCTAGCTGTGTAGCTAGGAGCAGTGGGCAGCCACCATGCAGCGCCCGGGGATCGACTCCAGTTTGTCTTGCCATGCCTCGGTCAGGGGCACAGACAGGAGTATTAACCCTAACATGCATGTCTTTTTGATTGTGGGGGAAACCGGAGCACCCGGAGAAAACCCATCGCAGACGTGGGGAGAACATGCAAACTCCACACAGAGGACAACCTGGCATGACCCCCAAGGTTGGACAACCCCAGGGTTCGAACCCAAGGACCTTCTTGCTGTTAGGCGACAGCGCTAAGCATCGTGCCACCTGGGCATATGCTGGATAGATATACGTATATCTATACAGAGCGAGAGAGAGAGATTAGATGGATGCTGGGTATATTAGGAGAAGTATGCTGAATAAGGAGCTGCACAGGAAGAGGAAAAGAGGAAGGCCAAAGACGAGGTTTGCGGATGTTGTGAGGGAGGACATGCATGCAAGTGGTTGGCATGACAGGGGAAGATGCAGAGGACAGGAAGAAATGGAAACGGGTGATCTGTGGTGGGAGCGGCTGGAAGAAGAAGAATACGCAAAATATGAAATCCACCTTCAGCAAATTTAAATCATGAATAGATTTCTGCACAATTGACAAGGGTCATGTGTGTGTTTGTGTGTATATGTATGTACAGGTGGTGGTGGGGTTGTCTAGAAACCAACACCAATGGGTAAAAAAATATTTGAAGTCTTGGAAATAATCCAAAGTAGTCAAAAGTTCACCACATTTGATTGTTTGGCTGCCCATATGATCGACTCGTCCTGTTGTTGCCGTGGTGGTGTTTACGGGCCCAGAGCAGAGAGGGACATGACGAATGTGAATACTGAAATACACAGGATTGTTATTTTGGCTGTCAACTGTTGCCTTGTATTAAGGTCAAGATGAATCAGCCCCAGCCCAGCTTGCCCTCAGGTCTGTGGGTGCTGTCTGGCCCTGTTATGTTGTTGTTGTTTTTTCAAACCAACAGGATGGTGTTTTCTATGTTAATGCGGTGGTATTCACACTTACTCTGTCATGTGACAGAAAAGTCTGTGCTGGAGCTTCACTTGGTATTAGGTGTCCTCTTGTTGTCAGTCTCGGTGAAAGAGACATAATTGAGTGTTAAGAGTGTCAGCTTGTACAGTACAGTGTTATGGGATATGACACCCAAGGCTGAATCAATGCTGTCATTCCAGAGGAGGGTTTAGTTGGGATTTTGGATTGTATTTAGTTCTACAGTAACAACAGTTTAATTGGATCTGTTGATAATAAGAGTTTGTCGGTGTTTTTGTGTGCATCTCATTTAAACTTATGAAGGAAAGTGGCAGCCAGCTACTTTATTTTCTTATAAGGGTGGGATGATAGGAAAATGTCATGTCATGATTATCCTGGCCAGAATATTTGCAATTGACGATTAGGGCTGTCACAATTATTACATAATCACCTGACTGCGATCATTTTGCATAATCGTTAGACTGGTTTCCATTCATTTGTATAAAAACAGCTGGATGAAACTAACAGAAATGTCGTATTTCCACGTCGTTTTTCCACCATCTGTTGTTTGACTGGCGCTCTTTTAATGACGTCATCTTGTTGCGCCCCTGGCACATGAGTGGTGAAGTAGTGCTAACAAACTGTTTATCTTGAGACGCTTATGCATTTCGACGAGCATGTGTTGACATTAACACCATGGACGTAGTTGCAAAGCCAAACACCTCGGCAGCGTTGTGGGCACATTTTAGTTTTAAGCCAAATGAAAAAGGAGAGCCCGGTAATTTGGAGGAGGCGATTTGTCAGATTTGCAAAAAAAAGGTGGCGGTCAAAAGCGCTAATACCACAAATAAAAAAAAAACATCTACGGATCCACCACCCCACCCCCACCTAATTCGCTGAACTTGGAAAGACGGACGGCTCAGAAAATAGGGTAATTTGCCAAACTTGTACAATTGGGGAGAAAGGGGGGGGGCAATTGTTGCTTACGATTATTTGCATGACCAATTAATCGTCAACTAAAATGTCATGATCGTGACAGCCTTATTCCAACACCCAGCGGGTAATCCCAATGACAACCTGCTCTCCTGCGGCCAACAAAACCTCCTCCACTTTCACACTGGGCTCCAGCGGGACTATCCAGATCCCATGACAGATGGACAGAGGTGGTGGATGACGCCGTTCCTCCACAAAACAACCAGCAAATAACGGCAGGACAGTCACTAATCGGCCAACAAAAAGAATGACGAGATCATGCAGAAAAGACGGGGGGGGGGGGATATCTCCAATGTTAGAAACAGAGTACAGTCCAAAATCCACACCAAACACTCACTCACCGCTATCACTACCAACCGCTGTCACTACCAAATCTGAGTCAGTGGTAGATGTGAGTTGTGCATGGATGTGAGCATAAACGGTTTATGGCACGTAACTCCCAGCATGCAGTGCAGAGAGAGCGCGAGCAAGCTAGACAGCTTTTTCAAGTCACTCGCATGAGGGTATTCACGGTTATCCCCATTTTCGATTATCCCGATAATGGAAATTCACCATGATCAACTTTACGTGAGTGTTTTTAGCGCGATTTGTGATTAAAATCCTACCTCATCCCGTCCCTAGTTGTAGACAACACTTTTGTCCCGGGTTGCGTCCTTGGATCTGTCCTCTCTATCTGCATCCGTGTCTCACTTTCCTTTCAGTTATGGATCCAGATCCAGCGATTATTTTTAAGGCCAAAAATAAAACGGAATACTCTGTGAAGGTCTGAATTATTTATCACCAGCCTTTTACCCTGGGATTATGTTTCAGAGTGGAAGGGAGAATCAGTATGTCACCCCATGACATTCTCTGTGGACTAACCAGTGTACAAAAAACTTATTACCAAGCAGTCGTACTTCAGGGTTTATCAACCTCAATTCTGGCCTTTGTTTTATTTGACAGTATTGTGACACTGTTTATTGCTTCATAAGGACATTTTTATTTCCAATCGCCTCCTTCCTGGGAGGTCAAAGGGCAGGGTCTCCAGCAGAGATGCACCCCTGAAGCTGACAAGGATCCACTGACTTGACCAAACACTTCAGCAGGTTGGGATGCTTTCAGTCACGAGGCTTGAGCCCTTGTCTGTTTGAAGGACAAGAAAAGTACCTTTCAGCTTGACCACACATGATTTTCGAAGGACTGTGTTTTGGAGGGATTGAACTTTTCTTTTTACAGTTCGAGTTAAAAATATGGTATGGGCCAAGGATGGTAGAACAGATTGCCGTCATGATTAACCATGCAAAAAACGAGGTGCACCACGGAATTCAGTTATGTGTCACTGTCATGGAGGTCCGTGTCTATGCGGGTTTTATTTCCAGCCCAATGCTACACTAGCTGATTTCACTGATTTAAAAACCAGACAGGTGGACTATTCAGTGAAATCAGCTGTTGTAGTGTTGGGTTGGAAAGAACCTGTGTACATATGAACCTCCATGGCACATAACTGAACACTACCAATCTATGCTTTTTTTCTTGCATCTGGAGAGGGTTGATCTCAATGTGTATTTACCCCCGAACTGCCTACTTTAATATGGGTAAAATAGAAAAACATTCTGTATACTCCAAATCAAAAGGCTAAGGCAAACAACTCTAAGTTAGACTAGTGATAAGTTGATTATTGAACTAAAGGTGCAGGTTAAAAATTATATACAAAAAGAACTGGAGAGCCAACATTTCAGTTACATGCTTTTCCTCAGTCATTGATAGGTTTGCAGCTAGATCAGCCTGTAGACCTTTTTCACAGCAGCCATTTTGACATGAAATAGTAGGTAACACAGATGTTACTAATGACATTAATGAAGGTTCTATTTGGGTACTGAGCCTTAATTAATGTGAATAGTAACACCTGTGTTACCTACTATTTCACATCAAAATGGCTGCTGTGAAAAAGGTCTATTGGTTGCAGCTGTGTTCACACACGGTGCTGATATAAGTTTTTAAGTACCTAATAATGTGAGGTCAGTTTAGTCTGTGACTAGAGATACAGAGCATATTGAGCAACCCATAATGTGTCAGCCGTAATTAGAGGTCAACCGATATGGGTTTTTTTTTCTTTTCTCAGAGCCGATACCGATTATTAGTAATCAATGAGATCAATAACTGATATTTGGAACCAGTATTAATTTGATCTAGAAATGAAAATGTTGATGTCAAAGTTTAGAATTACACAAACTCCAACACCAAACTTTGTTGAAGTGCATTCAAGCATATTTTTAATTGAGAGAACTTTTCATTATCTTAAAAGAAAAAATGCAGGGAGCTCCCAGCAACAAGAAATAACTTTGTAGCCCATCATTTATTTATTTATTTAGCTAGCTAGTCGGCTGACCAAATGATGGATCAACAAACGCACTTGTTGCCGTTTGCTATCGCATTCAAGTTAGCTCTGAGACTCAACATTACATTATTATGACCATTGGCTACCTATTTAACTAAAATGGAGGGAGTCTCTGTCTGTGTCTGTCCTAGGGTTGCCACCTTCTATGTGGAGAAATAAAGGGTGCCCCCCAAGCACTGCCCACCCCCGTTCATCCGATCAACTTCAAACGTGGCGGGTGTATTGCCGAGGACCCAAAGAAGTGCAGTCGAGTGTGAAGTTTTTTGAATGACCGGTTCTCAAGAAAGCTGCAAGCAGTAAAGTTTTCAGCGAAGTTAGTCATAGTAAATTCTGCTTCTTCACTTCCCGTGGAGTCAACGAGCGGAAACACAAATAGCGCCACTCTGCGGTTGCAACCCACGTTGTGGTCAGGGGGGATTACACCCATATTTCTTCAAGTGTCGAGTGCGTAGTTTGGCTGAACGGGCTCTGCACTAGTAACATGTAAAAACATCAACTCATACGGGCAAGTAATGTTAGGCTCGTGATTCTTCTTCCTCTTCTTTTGGCTTGTTCCCTGTTTCCCAGGGGTCGCCACAACAGATTTGATAGTTTCTATCGGTACCTTGTGAGAGCAAAGCACCAATGGCGGTCTTGTCAATCCACATAATGATTTGGCAAAATTTTATGTCAGATGCCCTTCCTGACACAACCACTAACCCTATGGATGGGGGCACAGGTAAAGCGCTGGATGCCATCTCAGTATTCATGGGCTTGCGCCCATGCCTGTCGCCGCTGAGAATATCACCAGAAATATCAGCTTAAGCAATACATTCGACTACGTCTCAACTTAAGCAAAACGTTCGCAATATGGTAGCTAATATAAGTTCCAGTTGCACTTGTACCAGCGTTACTCAAAGTTAGAGCTATTGCTACATAAATTAAATCTATTATAGATTGTGCATTATTCAGGCATTTTCAGAGGTGTAACGGGGAAACTGGGCATGCTTGTCATCATAGAAATTGATCATAAGTTTGTGCAGTTTTTGCAACTTTGGCGTAGATGACTGTGATATTTATTGCAAATTCGGCAATATCTGCTGCCTTACGTTTGAAACACAGCTCCGCTTGCTCACTGGAACCGCTCCAGTCTACAAAAGCGTGTTGATAGGCTATTACTCATGATGTGTAACCAATCAGATAGTGCTGTGGGCGGGACATTGCTTGAGACCACAGAGTGGTGACTACAGACAGGGAGAGGTGGCTGCGTCAAAGCCAAAGTAGCACATTTTTAAATTAATTTATGGGCAGTCGGGTAAAAAATATGATTCCCGCAACTGTGAAAATGCTGCATATCGGATCTGATCGGTCAGGCTGATCAGTCGACCCCAAGTTGTAATGTACATGAACGAAAAGTGGGATCCAGCATGTTAAACCAGTAAAATATGAAGTGAGTAGAAAGGCTACATGCTGGCATTGGCCAACTGAACTCTTCAGTAGATTTGTCAGAAGTTGGGGTGATGTATTCTCCTACAACACCGCCACCTTCAGTCTAACGCACACCACCAACACTGTCCTCTACATCTACACTGCTTTTTTCAAAATTTGAGTGAGCAGAAATGGACCATAAACAAGTGCTTACTTACTTTGTAAGACTTGTTTGTATTTTCTGCTTTATTTAGACAGGACAGTAGAGTGTGACAGGGCTAAAATTTAAATGGTGAGATGGAATGCAACACAAGTCCTTGGCTGGATTTGAACCCAGTGCAGTGATGTTAGGCCAGAGACTAAATGGTTTATGTGCCTATCTGTTAAGTCTCAAAGACATCTTGTGTTTTGAGATTGATGTCTTTTTTTTTTTTTGCAGATTGTCTTATATGTTTAATCACCATGTCCTTTTGTTTTTGCTTCAGCTGTTGTCAGCAGGAGATCAGAGCCTGCTCTGCCATCCCACCAGGGTCTGCTGTCCTTGCTACACTGCAGAACACACTGCCATTAAGAAGCTGCAAAGCCAGCTCCAACGGGCCCCTTCCATCCCGCCCTCTACGCTATGAGCAGAGGTAGAGGAGGGCCTTCTAAAGAACACTACCACAGACCTCCACTGCCCCAGCTCCAGGCCAAAAATTATTACTACAGGCCCCACCCAGACAACCCCCATCCAAGAACTCCTCCACAGCAAGCTCCATATACAAGTGACGGCTCCTGCCCCAAACCCCCTGCTGTGCTCTCCCAATCCACAGCTAGTCCTTTCCCACCCTCTGCTCCCCCCCTATTGGGCCACATACCAGTAAAACATCCTACAGCCAAACTCCCCAACGGATCAGATAGTTGCGACCCCAGCACAGCACCCGGTTCCTTTCAGTATCTGCAGGTCAGCTTTTTGCGGGGACAGAGTCGTGAGGCCCCACAATTTAGAAGCAGTCTCCAAGGAGGTGGGGGGGAAGCAGCACCCAGCAGGGGCTCACTGCACCAGCACCAGATAGGGTACGGTAGGCACTCTTACCCAAATTGTAACTCTTGGGGTAGAGGGGGCTACAACCGGGACCAGAGTCTGCTGCACCCATCCAACGGTGGAGCTTCAAGAGGCACTGTAGGCCCTCAGTACTGGAATCATAACCAAGCACAAGCTAAAAACCACAACCAGTACTCCAATAGACAGCTGTGCAGCCAAGAAGACTTGATATCTGAAAGTTTTCAGAATTTGTCCCTTCATAGAGACAGGTCCTACAGAGGAAAGGGAGACTGTTTTGATAGAGCATTTGTGTCGAACAGCTCAATCAGTCAGACATTTAATAAAGTGCATCTCACTCTCACCCCCAACATTGAGGAGCTTGTGTATAGGTCCTTGGATGCATTGAGGTCAAGTGAGAGTATCTCGGCAAAATTGCTTGCAAAAAAGCTGCGCCTGCCCAAAAAAGTTGTCAACCAGGCTCTCTATTCTCTGGAACGTTCACAGAAGGCCTCCAAACAAGGTGTTCACCCTCCGGAGTGGACTCTGTATAGACAGCCTTCCCAAGACTGGGAAAATCCAAACCCAAAACCAGGAAGCCCACATTCTCAGCAGTGGGTCTGTTCACAGCACTCTGGGAATCAAAACCCTGAGCTTACGTTAGAAGCAGAAACAGAAAAAACCCAGACACACATTGAAGAAAAAGATTCTGATGGTGAATTCAGTTCCTCTTTGTCCTCCTCCTCCTTAGAATCATCTGACTTCTACCAGAAAGAATCCCAATCACCAGCTAAACTCAAGCATCGGGTGAAACAACAACCTTTTACTTCCAGTTCCACTAGCCAGGACCTCAAGACAATCACCATGACAGAACAAAAAGAGAAAATTCTGCAGTATCTCCTTCAGTCAGGGAAGGCCACTTCTCTTGTCATAGCGAAGAACCTGGGCTTTAAAAATGCCAAGCAGGTCAGTCCCACCCTCTATTTCCTGGAGAAGCAAGGCGAGGTCACCAAGAATAGTGAGGTCAACCCTCCCACTTGGGAACTGTCCAATCATCGCAGAGAGAAGATGGAAAGGAGCGTCAAAGCCTTGCAAGGGCTTGCAGCAGCCGCAAGCAGTCAGATGGAAGTGGGAGCCGTTGGTGAAGAGACAGGAGCTGAGTCCGTGTTACTGCCATCAATACTACCATCACCAGGGCTTAAGCCTCATCCACCCCAGGAAAGCTGGCAGCCGCAAGAAAGCCCCAGCGAAGTAAGTGGCCTTTTAAACTTTGAGGCAGGGAGCAGTAGTTATGTACATAAAGATGTCCCAGCATGGGCAGCAGGAGAGGTCAACACCACAGACCAGTGCTTTGGAGAATCCCTCCCAGCTCTGGAGCCCCTTCCACAGCCAGACCTTTACCTTACTCACCCTAGCTCCTTCATCATCAACTCCTCCATTCCTGACTGCTTTTCTCCATCTTCTTTCTCCCCTACTCAACTCCCTCAACCCCTCTGTCAGGAGAAAGAGGCCAATGGAGGGCAGTGGACCACCGACGACATCCCTGAATTCCTCAATGCCATTCGCCGAAAGACAGATGCTGAGAAACTGGCTGAAGACGGAGGGACTGTTGCTGTGTCACTGGCGGCCCCCCCACCTCAGAACCTGTGGGCTAAGTTACAGGAGGTGAGGCTGAAGAATCCCGTCAGTGGCCTCATGGAGTATGCACAGTACTTAGGCCAGAACTGTGAGTTCCTGCTCCTCGACCAATCCGGGCCCTCCCATGACCCCAGGTCAGTCACATGGTACATTTGCCACAACCCCTTTTTCCATCATTTCTGAGGATAGCTCATTCATTCTTTCTCATGAGCATTAAGTAATAACAATAATAAATAAATTAAACTTTTCTAACACTCAAAGTCACTTTACAATAAACGGCGGTGAAACAAGACAACAGATAAACATAACACAGACATACAGGGGTGAATGGGAAGGAGGGGCTACGAGAGGGAGAAGCGGCAGCCACACACGATGCCAGCAGTACTCTCCGACTTAGACGGATACAAAAGGGGAAGAAAAACAAACACCAAATAAGTGCACCTGTTATGCCTTCACTGCTTCCCCGATGCAGATCGCTAAACTCTTCCATCGTCCACACATGAGAGTAGTTCTGCTTCATTAACTTTATTCAGCGTGACCATCAACAGAGTGAAAACGGAAACAAAAGAACAAACCCACATCAATCATGCACAAAAATATATCCCCGTAAGCTGACGCTAGCTAGCGAGCTAAAGTGCCAACGCCAGCAAGCTAACATGCTAGTGCTTGCGCCATTGTGCCAACAGCAACCAAAATAGACTTTAGCGTTCTATAAAACAAATGTTAAAACAAGTCACAAAAATGGCGTAGGCGCTCTCAGCATTGGCAAACAGAGCTTCAGGCTTCTGCGTGACTGAGAGAAGACGACAGCAGGACGAACTTTCTATTTCCTGTTACACCGCAGGTCAAAGTTCAACATAGCAAAACGAACGTAAATTTAAAGTGACAAGCCTGAACTTCCTTGAATAAACATATAAGAAGGCCCTGAAAACCTGCAGGAGCCAGACTAGCACCCGCGCACCAGAATAAATATTCACATAAACATGGATAATCTGTTTTTTAGAGTTTGTGATGTTTTTGTCTAACTCCCTTGTTCTTGTTATTTACCTATCGTCTGTTTGTTCCTAGTTGTTGAAAATACTTTCAAAAAGAAATCTCAGTGGACCTCACCTAACAGCAGTGTCATTTGATGTTGTTAAATGTTAGATCAAGTTGGCATGTGATCAGTTCACTCCTTTACAACCATAGTCTTGTCACGGTAAATAGTGGTTGAATGGATTGTTTTTGAAAATGTACCTCTTCCCCTTTGTATCCCTCTGTTAGATTCCGTATGCAGGTGATGCTTGATGGGAGGTTGTTTCCTGCAGCTGAGGCCTCTAGTAAGAAGGTGGCAAAGAAGGATGCTGCTGCAGCCACCTTGCGCGCCCTCATAGGAGAGACGCAGGGTGGTGGAAGCCTCGGGGAGGAGGGAAACACTGCCGTTGTGAATGAGGACATGGAACCTATCCCTGAAACAACGGTGAAGGCTTGTGTGTGTGTGTGTGCGTGCGTGCGTGCCTTATCACTAATATCAGTTACTCCCTTAGTGCTTTGTTTACTTGCTTTTTTAGATATTGTTAGGTTTGCAAATACTCATATTAAAGACAATCTTAGGTTGTCGTTCAGAGATTCTCGTAGACTTTTTTACTGAAGTGGGTTTATGTTGCTGCTGGTGTTCTTTATGCTGATTATTCCAATTAGTCAAGTTTCTTTTAAGTTAGTCAAACTTGCTTGGCGAACCATAAAAACCTTCAATGAATTTAAAAACTTCAGCTATTCCACTTAGATTTGAGACTCATCAGCCAAAAAGAATGAAATCTATGAATTTATTGACAATTTTGAGGGATCTGCTAGAAGACAAGCTTTGTGTAGTAGTCACTTACTCTTCTCTGCTCTTGTCATCCAGGACCCCATTGAAGGAATAGAGGGAGTCTTTGGGGCAGGTGCTATGGAGGCAACTGGAATTGTGGAGGGGCGTCGGCAGCCCCTGTCCCGCTCGCTGCCGGGTGGAAAGAACCCGGTCTCTGTTTTGATGGAGTACAGTCAGCGCACTGGGAACCCCATTGAGTTCATGCTCACTGGGCAAGAAGGCCCACCGCATGACCCACGGTACTGACCGCCACATTTCCCTCTGAATCTGTCCATGTGGGACATCTTTACTTTTCGAGAGAAAGTAAAGACTTATTGATCATTGTTTTTTGTTAAACTTTTTTTTTTGGGAAGACAGACCCATAAATAAGATCTGCTACTACTACTACTACTACTACTACTACTACTACTACTACTACTACTATTGGCTATTGGCTGCTCCCATTAGGGGTCGCCACAGCAGCTCATCCGTTTCCATCTCTTCCTGTCCTCTGCATCTTCCTCTGTCACACCAGCCACCTGCATGTCCTCCCTCACCACATCCATAAACCTCCTCTTTGGCCTTCCTCTTTTCCTCTTCCCTGACACATCCATATTCAGCATCCTTCTCCCAATATACCCAGCGTCTCTCCTCTGCACATGTTCAAACCATCTCAGTCTTGCCTCTCTTGCTTTGTCTCCAAACCGTCCAACCTGAGCTGTCCCTCTAATATACTCGTTCCTAATCCTGTCCTTCTTTGTCACTCCCAATGAAAATCTTATCATCTTCAACTCTGCCACCTCCAGCTCCACCTCCTTTTCATCAGTGCCACTGCCTCCAAACCATACATCATAGCTGGTCTCACGACAATCTTGTAAACCTTCCCTTTCACTCTTGCTGGTACCATTCTGTCGCAAATCCCCTCTGACGCTCTTCTCCACCCACTCCATCCTACACAGCATGTACAATCGTCCATTATTGTGAATTATCATTATTAATAATATTATTATGAATTATCCATCCATCCATTATTCGAACCGCTTATCCTGCTCTCAGGGTCGTGGAGCTGCTGGAGCCTATCCCAGCAGTCATTGGGCGGCAGGCGGGGAGACACCATGTACAGGCTGCTAGGTCATCACAGGACAGAATGAATGATTATAATTGTACAGCAGTCTTCCTTCTTCAACTTTCACCATTTGATCCTTTGCTCTGCCTTCACTCTTCTTCTTCTTGGTCTCAAAAGTCATCCTACAGACCACTATCTGATGCTGCCTAGCTACGTTCTCCCCTGTCACCACCTTGCAGTCTCCAATCCCTTTCAGATCGTTCCTCTTACATAAGATATAGTCCACCTGTGTATACTTTTCCTCCACTCTTATACGTCACCCTGTGGTCCTCCCTCTTCTTGAAATATGTATTCACCACAGCCATTTCAATCCTTTTCACAAAATCCACAACCGTCTGTCCTTACACAGTCCTCTCCTTGACACCTGCCCATCACCTCCTCATCACCTCTGTTCCCTTCACTATCATGCCCATTGAAGTTCGCTCCCATCACCACTCTCTCCTCCTTCATCCAACTCACAGAGCCACACATAAATTGTACCATCAAAATGTTTAGTCCGCGGTGGTGTAGCGGTTTAAGCGTCGGCTTTGTGTTGATGCAGTTGCCCATTGGGGACCGGGGTTCGCGCCTCGGTCTTGTCAGATCCGACTATGGCCGGACTCAATGAAGCAGCAATAATTGGCAATGCTGTCTTCGGGAGGGGGGCGGAGTCGGCTTGTGTTCGTCACATGAATGCATCTCTGTATGTGTCGGAAAAAGCAGTGGTTCGGCCTGGATTCGCCTTGTCACGAAAGTGGCGAGGCGTCTCCTTCGAGACGCATGCAGTACGAGGGTGGGTGTTTGAATTAAAATAGGGATCGATTGGCCGCTAAATTGGGAGAAATCAGAAATAAATTTAAAAAAATGCAATGTAGACACCCGATGTAAAAACAAAATACAAACCCTTTTCAGAGTGAAGACTGAGACAGTTGATTGAGAATGGCAATAGAATGGCAGTCATCACCCGTCTCTCAAAGATTTAGTTTGTGATTTCTTTTTCACATCAGTAACCCTGCTGGCAATTTTTACAAAGTTCAGCAATCTGTCTCCAACATCAGTGGTCATACACTGCCTGAGGTATTTCTGGCCACGTTGGCCTCGATACCGCAGTCTGCTGACAAAGACACAATCCTGTCTCTGTCCATCCTGCTGTGTCTCTACTGGAACTCTTTCCCTGTCCTCGGGCTTTCTTTTAACACTGCTTCCATCGTCTTGGTAAAGTCCTGTAACAGTAATCAAATTTCCATGCAAATGCGCAAATTTAGGATTTTTTTTTTTTAATTCGACAAAGAACACAAATGACTGTTTCAATCAAGCCGGTGGTATGCAAATAAACAGCCTCCCTGTGTGTAGTGTTAAAGTTCTCTTGAAATCAAAATAGAGTGTTTTAATTGATTTTTTTTTTTTTATATATCACATATGTCTTGCACTGATCGTCACCTATACACCAGTATGTGGCCCAAAGATGACAGAAAAGTCATTTTGTAGGTATTCTTTTTTTAATCAATGTCTTTATTTTCAAGTTAGATCACAAGTCCAACAGAACGAGAAACTTAACTAATCCCCCCACCACCCCCCAATTACCAGGCATAAACATACATAGCCAGACGTCCATAAAAAAATGAATAACACAAATAGAACGAAATGACAAAAAATTGTTACGTTGTCATGCTGGCAGCTTCCATATCCTCAACAAAGGTTAAAAAATGCTGTAAAATAGTATGAAATTTCCTAGTAGACCCTCTGACGGTATTTTTAATCTCCCATTTAAAATGGCACATGACTTCCCTGATCTACTGACTATATGTCGGTAGATTTGGGTCTTTCCATTTAAACAACATCAGTCTCGTGGCCAAGAATGAGCAGAATGCCAACATGCCAGTTTCCATTCTACTACAATGGGTGTCCACTGGGGCCACACCAAATACTGCGATGAATGCAGATGGCGCTACTGCTTTGTCAGATATCTAAGAGAAGGTCTCAAAGATGGTTTTTCTTTCTTGTCTTGCAAGGTTCATGTACAGGGTGAAGGTTGGGGAGAGCTTGTGTGCAGAGGCCTCAGCCCCCAGCAAGAAGGCAGGCCGTCAGCTGGCTGCCGAGGAGGCAGTCAAGGAGTTGATGGCCGATGGAAAACTCCAGCTGAACAAGGTGAGAAGAGAGGGGACATACATTTTTATAAATACATTAGGACGGAGAATGATTTAGTATCCCCTGACGAGAAGAAAAGGTAGTTAGAAATCTGTTGAGTCCCCAAGCACTCTTGTAGTTTTTCATTTTGAAAACTCTATTCAGCATGTCCTCGCTGGCAGAATTCAGCATTTCTTCTCCACTGATTTTTTTTTTTAAGCTGTTTATCATTCACAACTTCCATTCCTTTCCTTTTGTGCAGCCCCAGTTGCCACTTGGTCCATCATCTGATAGTGAGGGAGGCAACTCTGGGCCTACCTGCCCCTCCTTACCCCCTCTGACAGCAGATGAGTTGCGTGCAGCCCATGAGGCCGGAGTAGGGGATCTTATTAACCACCTGAACAATAATGCTGTGTCTGGTCTGCTGGAGTACGCTAGGGCCCGGGGCTTTGCTGCCGAGATCCGGCTGGTGAGCCAAGCCGGGCCGCCGCATGAGCCCAAGTATGTTGGCGTGTGAATGCAATTAAAGCACAAAGTGTGAGACCATGTGTCTGCATTTATACACTGGCTATAAAAGTCACCCATTCTGTCATCTAGTCTGCTTCTCATCCTATTTCTTTCTGCCATTCCTGCTCAGGTTCACCTACCAGGCCAAGCTGGGTGGGCGCTGGTTCCCTCCAGTGTGTGCATCCAATAAGAAGCAGGGGAAACAGGAAGCAGCAGATGCTGCTCTGAGGGTTCTGATCGGTGAGGCTGAGAAGGCAGCTCGCACTGGGGAGCTTATCCCAGCAGAGGTACTGCTTTTTGCCTTTCTTCTTTTTTTTTTTTGATTACTTGATTTTTAGTCTTAATTTTTCAGCATTTCAAATGAACATGCATCATTAGAATATGTACAGATTGACTAATGAGCCCTGCGCAACATGATTATCAGGGTTGGGTTACAATGGAATACAACTAACAGCGTTATGTATTCAGAATACAAAAATTAAGTATCTATATTTAGCCCACGTTATGTTTAGAGACACCGGGGTGTCTGCCCGCCTGCCGCCCAGTGACTGCTGGGATAGGCTCCAGCATCCCTGCCACCCTGAGAGCAGGATAAGCAATTTGGATAATGGATGGATGGATGGGCGTTTAGAGACACTGTTATTTAGATTAAAGTTACTTTATAAAATATATATTTTTAAATGCTTTTAGAATACTTCCCTCCTAAATCGGCGTCGGTGTTGTAGGTGAGACAATTTGTTCAAGTTGTGTTGGCGGGCGATCACGAGCTCATGTACAATTTGAAAACCAAATGGAAGGAAATTCTCTTAAAGGGCTGATTTAGGCTGCAGTCTGCTATTCAGCATTAATAAAACACATGGAAAACATTTAATGTATTGCAACAGATTTCCTCTCTGCATCACAGGTCATGTAATACGTTTGAGTGTGGTGTTCACCAGGGTTCCTATTCCAACCCTAGTGATTGGCAACATCTCATTTTGTCTCATTTTTGCCTTTCACTTCATCTGTTCCTCATCCTTGCTCTAGCTTCCAGTGAGCGGCAGCACTTTGCACGACCAGATAGCAATGTTGAGTCACCAGCGTTTCAACGCCCTGACCACACGTATCCAGCACAGCCTTCTGGGACGCAAGATCCTGGCCACTATCATCATGAGGAGAGGGGAGGGCCTGGGGACTGTCGTCAGCCTGGGAACTGGTATATCATTGACACACCTACGAGCGTACTCCATGAAGCACAGTAAACAGGATATAGCAACAGGGAGTGAATAATGTAGTGTAAGGAGTAGACGGGGAGGAATGAATACATTACGTTACAGTCATTTAGCCGACGCTTTATCCAAAGCGACTTACAATAAGTGCATTTGACGTAGGAAATCAGGAGAACTACTAGTCATCAGAGGTCATAGAGAATGATGGACTAGAGAATGATCGTGTATAGGCCTCCTAGTGTGAGACAGTTTTATGTTCTTCTGTGTTCAAAATAAAATGGAGCATCAGAAAGACACAAAACAAGGTTGTTGTCACTTAGCCGAGAGGTGTTAGTGTTTTGTTCTTTGACTGTTTATTGTTTTTTGCCATTAGGGAATCGCTGCGTTAAAGGAGAGGAGCTGAGCCTTAAAGGGGACACTGTTAACGACTGCCATGCAGAAATCATCTCCAGAAGAGGATTTGTCCGGTAGAAATAGATCTTGCCCTCATCAATTTTTCTCCCGAAGTTCTAAAAATACTCCCCTTCTTGCTCTCAGACCTCAATCTCCAGGACATTATTTATAAATCTAGCTCTCCCTCATCTCCTTCCCTCCTCAGATTTCTGTACAGTGAGCTGCTGAAGCACTTCAACGATGCAGAGAACAGTATATTTGAGCTAGCTTCGGAAAACAAGCTCCAAATCAAATCTGACATCACCTTTCACCTCTACATCAGGTGGGAATATCAAATGCCACCCCCATCAACCACCACCCTCTCCTCTATCCTGTCCTTTTTCACCTGGTTAGGTGCACCAGTGTTGTGGGCTTGGAACATGATTTCTACATACTAGGTGGTTTTAGTACATGTGGCAGCACAAACCAATATTAATCTTCTTTCATACTATTGTCTTTGTATTTGTCCCAAGCACGGCACCATGTGGTGATGGAGCACTGTTTGATAAGTCGTGCAGTGAGACAGGTGATGAGGTGGAGGGTCACCAGCCTCTCTTTGAGAATGCCAAGCAGGGCAAACTCCGCACCAAGGTGGAGAATGGTGAGAGAAAACACCCAACACCTTCCACTTTCACTTACAAACACAATCGCATGTCAATGTCACTGCCACTAGGTGTATACCGATACCAGTATCGGGTATCGGTCTGATACTGTCCTCATGTAGTCATACTCCTAAAACCAATCCGATACAACCGCATCCGATACCCAACTAGACAATTCCTGCTGAAATTGTGAAAAGTGAGCGGGGCCTTTTTTTCGCCATTCGTACGGGAAGAGGAGGAGGTGGAGCCAGGTAGACGAGGTGGAGCCAGATAGACAACATGGAGTGGCGGCCGAGAAACAGACGAACACGTCCATGTGTCATTTGTCCAAACGGAGCGAGAAATGAAAACATTACAAGCGTGTGTAACTTGGATGAGTGCAGACAGCCTAGGCATGGACGGAGTGCGTCACGTAGGGAGGGCGGAGCGGGGGTGTTTTTAACCTGCTACACCAACTGCGACTGTGTTGTGCGTGTGTGTGTGTGTGTGTGTGGTTGCATGCCAGCTGTGTATTCTGCTTCAACTTGTAAAAACTACATAGAACTGTAAAAAAAGTAGTCTGTTTAAAAATGGTTAAAATACATGCCTCGTTGTACCAGAGGCAATGCAATGCACCAACGCAACGTTGTGGGTTGATTTTTTTTTTTTAATTGCACATTAAAATAAATCAATCAAATCAACGTGTATCTGTGATCCCGTAGTTAAAACAACCTAGTTAAGTCAGTACCAGTTATTATAGCATAAACTTCAAAACCCTGCATAACCACTGCAGTATCATTTGGCAAAACTCAGTAGGCACGCAGCAAACTCAGAAAACACAGCTGGCATGCAACACAGACATCAGTGCCATGTTTGTTCAGGAAAACACAAAGTTGAATGTTAAAATGTCAGCAACAACATCCTGTTGTTTATTCAGTTTGTTATAGTCAGAAAGTGAGGAATATCTAATGAAAATAAAACATGTTTTAAAGTCATTGTTGGAACTGTAATGTTATTAAGTACTCATATCGGTACTCGGTATCTGCAAGTACTCAAATGTACTTGCTCTGGAAAAAAAAGTGGTATCGGTGCATCCCCAACTACCACACATGGATACCAGTATGCAATGTAAATGTCACCACAACCTTGGTCTGCACTTGTGTGCCTGTGCTTGATATTATCCTGTCTGTGGTGCTGTTCCAGGTGAGGGAACTATCCCGGTGGAGTCGAGTGCCATCGTGCCCACCTGGGATGGCATTCAGCACGGCGAGAGACTCCGTACCATGAGCTGCAGCGATAAGATTATGCGCTGGAACGTACTTGGCCTGCAGGGGGCGCTGCTTAGCCACTTTATGCATCCCATCTACCTGAGGTCCATCACTCTAGGTTAGACCCAACATTACGACCTACTGTGTGGTATTTTTGTGTCTGCTTGTGACTGAAATAACTTCAATGCCTGGCTTTTACCTTCAGAGGTTTTGCATCTGATCTTTCTCTTGGACTTTGTCTTGGTCTTTACTGTTTTTGTCTGGTAGGTTATCTGTACAGCCACGGGCACCTGACACGGGCCGTCTGCTGTCGGCTCGCCAGAGATAACGAGAACTTTGCCCAGAGTCTGCCTCCTCCCTTCACGCTCAACCATCCAGAGGTATCGTCATGAGTTGTGGATAGTTACTACGTGTTTACACTGGTTGGGGAAAATAGAAGTGACTCAATCTAAATTCATAACTTTTGCGACGCTGTTGTCAACAGTGTTTTTTGCTTTGGAGACCTTTTTCAAATTGGGCATTAAAAGACTGAACTTGTACAGATTTTCACATAAATGTAACCTAAAATACTCTCAGTGGCTTGGAGAACAGGGTTGGCATTATGATCTTTGAACCCGCTGTTTTTAAAATCATGCAGGCTTGACTACACATCACCCGAGATGGACATGTATTGCAAAAGATGGCAGAAAAACCTGTCTTTGTACAGATAAATCTGGCAACACACTAGATTTATTTATTTTTTTTAATTTATTTCTGATTTTTCCCTTTTTTCTCCCAATTTAGTGGCCAATTGATCCCTATTTTAATTCAAACACCCACCCTCATATTGCATGCGTTCGCCAACTGCATCTCTCCGGCCGGCAGTCTCGAAGGAGACGCCTCCCCACTTTCGTGACAAGGCGAATCCAAGCCGAACCACTGTTTTTCCGACACACACAGAGACGCATTCACATGACGAACACAAGCCGACTCCGCCCCCCTCCCGAAGACAGCGTTGCCAATGATTGCTGCTTCATCGAGTCCGGCCATAGTCGGATCTGACGAGCACGGGGCGCGAACCCCAGTCCCCAGTGGGCAACTGCATCGACACCAAGCCGATGCTTAGACCGCTACGCCACCGCGGACCCAACACACTAGATTTTTGAAGTCCTAACCAACTAGGAAAATACATATTTAATGAAATGACTTTCATGAATCACACTGGAAGACAAGCACACTTGTTGAATACAGTCATGGAGGTGCACATACTTGCAGACAAGTTGGGACTTGTCCAGATTCCAGTCGTAAAAAGGAACTGTTTGATATTATCGTGACGTCTCCAGCTGGTCAAAAGCTGATGGGTTTTGAATCTGAAGCCCCACACAACAAGAGGAAATGTGCTGACTGTTCATGGTGACCTGCCCTATTTTGTACAGACTGGTGCAGGCTCTCCATGATCTTAAAACTCAGTCATAATGGCTAAATAGGGGTTATTATCAGCCCTAAAATCTTCTATTCTCTTCCTGGCCTAAGTAGCACAACTGCGTCGATAAATTCTTTAAAATCTGTCATCCTAAACACAGTTAGATGACTGTATGTCTGTGGATGGAAGTGACTAATGTAATGGAAAAATATTATAAACTAGAAAGTTTCTGGAGAAACTGGGTGTGCCTGCTGCTTGGTGCCCTCGTAGCTTGAAAAGTACAAGATGTACCAACAAAATGTTTTCATAACGAGCATCACAAGACTTCAGTGAAGATGCTGATGTACCTTTAGTGTATAAGAGCTGTCGCAGTTTAAAAACTGCCATCATATCTTTTTTGCGGAGAGGGGGGATTTTTCTCCCCAATTGTACTTGGCCAATTACCCCACTTTTCCGAGCCGTCCCGGTCGATGCTCCACCCCCTCTGCCGACAGTGAGGAGTTTCACCAGGGGGACGTAGCGTGTGGGAGAATCACGCTATTCCCCCCAGTTCCCCCTCCCCCCTGTACAGGCGCCCCGACTGACCAGGACACATACCCACATCCGGCTTCCCACCCGCAGACATGGCCAATTGTGTCTGTAGGGATGCTCGACCAAGCGGGAGGTAACATGGGGATTTGAACCGCTGGTCCTCGTGTTGGTAAGCAACAGAATAGACCGCTATGCTACCCGGACGCCCCATTGTCTCTGTTTTTGACAACAACTTAAGAGCTCAGTTTAACATGGCAGTCTATGGGAGTTTTGGTCAGCACTCTCTGTGCGTGGAGGTGATTTATTCAAAAGCCATAAGTAATGTTACAATGAGCGTCACACTGGGTGAGAGAGGACAAATTTCTCTACGTTGTGATATAAAAATTGTCCCTGACGGTGGGATATTGTGGGAATTAAGAGGTAAAAAGCTGTTTTTTGGGAAATTTTTCAGGGATGGCAGAGTGTGGGTCATGTGATATACTCTGAACGGTCCACCCAGTACACACCCATTATAAACTCTGAAACTATCTAAAAAAAAAGCATAAAACTTAAACTACGATTTCGCAAAAACCGTACTAGATATCAAAATATCGATTTTAGCTCAACAAAGTCTGAAGTTTTGTGACCTGTTTAAAGTTCCTACGTTAAACTATGACAGAGTAATGTGTCTCCAAAGAAGGATGGGTTTGATTATTTTCACCACTCCATTGTTTTTCTATGAGAGATTTTTCAGTTTCTTTGCAATATTCGTCACCATGGTTACTCGACTCGCTGAGAAAAGTCATAGCAGACCATTCCCGATCGAACTGCGTGTTTTGGTTTTTCTCAAAGCTGCAGGATGAAGAAATCAGTATGACGAATAATGTCTTCATGCATGCTCAATGATCCAGGTAAGAAAATCATAGAAAGGTGAATCAGTTCATCTGGACACAACGTTTACTGAGAGAGACGTTTCATCATCATCTAAGTGACCCCTTCAGTCTCAACTGACTGCAGGTATCCCCAACCTTATAAACAATACAGTGGCTTAACAGCCAAACCAACCATCAGTTTCATATGCAAATTACCGTGACCATTAACTAGAGTTACAATGGCCATGTGTACTATTCACAGAGGGTTGGGGAATAGTTGGAATCACAGCATTGTAAGATGTACACTTAGGCCCCCCCCTCCCCTTAGTTCAGGGATGGTCCTTCCCTCTTCACATAGGTGGCCTCTTTGACTCCCCGTTCAAACCAGCGTTCCTCCCTATCAAGGATGTGCACATCCTCATCCCTGAAAGAGTGGCCACTGACCTGTAGATGGTGCAGACTGTGGAGTCCTGGCCTGACGTGTTAGCTCTCCTGTGTTGTGCCATCCTCTTGGCCAGCATCTGTTTGGTTTCCCCAACGTACAACTCACGGCAATCATCCTGGCACTTAACAGTGTACACTATATTGCTTTGTTTGTGTCGGGGGACCTGATCCTTTGGGTGGACCAACTTCTGGCGCAGCATGTTTTGGGGTTTGAAAGTAACTGAGACGTGGTGTTTGGAAAATCCGCATCTCAACTGTTCTGAAACTCCCGCCACATGTGGTCGGTGAAATGTACATCCTGAGATTTAATTTAACCCAGGTGTCGTCCACAAATCTGAACCAATGGCTAGGTGGTGTCCCTGGATAGGAAGGACATCAGAGCCTCTTTGCTACTTCCTCCATATACAAGTTGGCCACTGCAGGTGAGACTGGGGAACTCACAGCACACCCATGTTTCTGGCTATAGTGCTGCCCCCTGTACGTGAAGTACGTGGACTGAAGACACAAGCTTCAGGAGCAGACACACTTGGTCAGTGTTAAGGATGGTGCTATTGCTAAGGGTGGGGTTGTCCTGTAATTTCATACGGACTACCTCCACTGCTTCATCAACAGGAACACATGATGAGACCTAACATCATAAGAGCCCATTGTTTTATCCGCCTCCATAATGATGTCCCTCGCCTTATCCACAAAATCCATAGTGTTCTGAATGTGATGTTCATTGCTGTCTACCAACGGGGTAAGAACAGATGCCAGAAACTTAGAGATGTTATAGGTCACTGAGTTAATCATACTAACAATAGGCTGTGATGGCACATCCTGTTTATGTATCTTAGGTAACCCATACAGACTAGGTGTAGCTTCCCCTGAGTATAATCTGTAGTACAAAATTCTGTCAATAGCGTTGTTCTGACTGTTCTAACAGCTTCAGACAATCTTATCGCCTTTTTCTTGTGACAACTGCCTGGATCTCCTTTCGGGGGCTCATAAGTATTCATGTCGCTAAGTAACGTCATGACTTTTTCATGATAGTCTGTCTGGTTTAACACAACAGTGCATCTTCCTATGTCTGCTGGAAGGATGATGATGTTATTGTCCTTGTCGTGAGAGCTTTCATCTCGTCCCTGCTGATGTTATACGGCGGCGCCTTCGCGTTGCTGAGGCAGGCCGAAACTTTCATCCACAGTTGCTCCGAATTGTACGTCGGGGAAACCAAACAGACGCTGGCCAAGAGGATGGCACAACACAGGAGAGCTAACACGTCAGGCCAGGGCTCCACAGTCTACACCTCTACAGGCCAGTAGCTACTCTTTCAAGGATGAGGATGTGCACATCCTTGATAGGGAGGAACGCTGGTGTGAACAGGGAGTCAAAGAGGCCATCTATGTGAAGAGGGAACAACCATCCCTGAACCAAGGGGGGGGGGGGGCACGCGTGCGCTAAGAGTACATCTTAGGGCCCTGACACACCAGGCCAATGGTCGGCCATCGGCCAATATCAGGCCGTCAGTGAGCATCTGTGACCCTAGTTTTTGCGGTGTGTCCCGCACCGTGGGCACTAGTCGGACCCCTGTCAGCAGCTTTTTGGCTGATTCAGCATGTTGAATCGGGGGAGCCCGTCGATGAGAGAGATCACTCTGATTGGCTGTTCAGTTTGGCAAATCAGTGCTGCGCTAGCGGATCAGGGCCGCCGGCTGTAGTCCTTGCAGTGTGTTCGAGTGCTACTTTTTGGCCCAGATGGCAGGCGATGCGAGGCGACGCAACAGTCGGCCTTCGTCGCCGCTAGTCGGTTTGGTGTGTCTGGGCCCTTCCAGTTTGCGTACGAAAGCGATCGCTGGTTTGGGTCGTTATGCCACTGTGTTGTTTATAAGGGTGGGGGTGCCTGCAGTCAGTTGAGACTGAAGGGGTCACTTAGATGATGATGAAATGTTTCTCTCAATAAACGTGTCCACATGAACTGATTCAACTTTCTGTGATAGGACGAATAATAACGTGTCCTCCTGTGCTGCTTTGCACCGCCGGCACATAATTATTGAAATAAACGGTAAGAACCGTGGTGGCTACAACTGCAGTGACAGCTCATGCCTGAGGAACAGCTGGCAATTACATATTCAGCATGTCTGGTTTCAGTCTCCATGTAAACCCCAGCGAAGTTGTTTGAAACCCCAAATCCCACATTGCCCAGCAGTGTGATGCAGCCCTCACACTGACCTACACACTTTACACAAACCTGCTTCATCCGCTACGTCCCTGTGCTCCGCTGGCTCACTTCGCTGGGCGAAACTGTCCTGAACACAACATGCCCCCCCCAAACCTCTCCCATGCTTATCTGGTTTTGCGCTGCAGGTGGGAAGAGTGAGCGTGTACGACTCGACGCGCCACACAGGCAAGACCAAGGAATCCAGTGTGAACTGGAGCTATCCAGACCAACTCAGCGTGGAGGTGCTGGATGGTACCAAAGGCAAACTGGACGGGTGCGTAGTGTACAATGTGACTTGGCTGTGTCAACCCTTTTGAGGTGATAGTTTGGAATGTGTTATTAGAAAAATAATTTGGATCCACTCCTAAAAAGATGAACCGGAGCCAGATTTGCAGTTACTGGGTAAGCAGTTTGTCCCACAACTGCTGGTAAATCTGTTTCCTTTTGTAAGATGTTGCAGAATGTAATGGTCAGATCTTTTGCTGTAATGACTTCATATTGTTATTCTAAACTAATGACTCTTGACAGCATTTTGGATGGATGTCAGACATTTGGAGCTTTAATGTTTTGTTTTCAGTGGACGCTGTCGGCTAAGCACAACCTGCCACCACAAGTAACCAGTAAAATAACTGAAAGAGTGAACTTCAGTTTAAGCTAATGGACAAACAGGATGGAGTGAGGAGGACGTTTTTACAGAGCCTGGAATGCTTGTTAAACTATGATGCCATTCACGAGCCTTATTCTTGTTTATTTCTAAAAAAAAAAATGTTTTTGTTAACACGGAACTGACAAAACCACCCGTCTCCCTTTATCTTCCTCAGGCCCAAGCTGGACGTGTCCCGCGTGTCCAAGTCCAACCTGTTCCGTCTGTTTCGGATGTTGTGTCAGATGGGTGGCCGCCATGACCTCCTCTCTCTGCCTTCCTATGCCCAGGCCAAGTTGTCGGCTACGTCATTCCAGCTGGCCAAGCAGCACTTTTTCAAGGCCCTTAACATCCACGGGTATGGGGCCTGGATCGGCAAACCGCTGGAAGAGAAGAGCTTTGAGGTGGGGGAGGGGACCAGCAGCAGAGGGGGAGGTTTCGCCCAGGGATGCAGCAGCAACAACAACGGAGGCATGACTGCGATCGAGAAAGAGGAGGCAGCCATGTAGAGGCGGAGGGAAGAGGCTAGGCAAAGCCGTCGGGGCAGGAAAGAACAAGGGCCAGGGGTAGATGGGGGGGGGGGGCAGAAGGAGAATGAGGGTAGAACAAGTAGCCAGCAGCCTGCACAGTATCTTCTTGTGGAACAGGGCTAGAGGCTACACGGAAGGATGGATAGGAAAGGACATATTAACCGGTGGGGGGGTGTAAAGCCGGAGGATGAGTGGGTTCACAGTGATGCGATGCAGAAACGGCGGGTTGGTGCGATGCAGAAACAGCGGGTTGGGTGGGCGGGAAAAACAGATCAACGGTAATCTCTGTTTGAAATTGCACTACGGAACTGGCTTACCCCAGTTGGATGTCACCAGTAAGCATAGAAATCAGTTGTAGCACAACAGGGAGATCGCAGCTTTCAAGTTACATCGCAAACACATCGATGCTAATTTTACCCATGATCAGTCACCAAGCCAACAATTTACTGTCCACTTTTTCAACCATTAACCCTTGTACATGTTCATAGCCTTCGGTCCAACTTTGGCTCCTGTCCAGATTCAACCAGCAATGTAAAGTATGTACCCCCCCTTTAGCTGTCCATCAGTCCTCATACTGTAAGAATAGTCCCCATCAGAACGACTCCCATCGGTTGCTGTGCCTCTCCGAGTCATCCCATACTTTCTCTTTACCGTTGAATAGAATTGCTGATGTCAGTAACTTAAAAGTACAATATTTCTGTTTTTGTTTGTTTTGCAAACATTTCCTCTATATTTTTGTGTTCTCTGGTTAAGGTCTTCACTAGCTGGCCATGTTAGAGAGGACTGGAAGATACTGTGAACTGTTCAGAGCCTCAAAGAAGGTGGAATCGGTTCATCTGGACACAGCGTTTATTGACATACGTTTCATCACTCATCTAAGTGACCTCTTCAGTCTAAGCTGACTGCAGGTATCCCCACCCTTATATACAGTACAGTACAATACAGTTGCATCACAACTGAATCAACGACCACTTTCATATGCAAATATGTGTGTGACCGTTGACTAGAGCTTCGATGGCCATGTGTACTGTTCACAGAGGATTTGGGAGTGTTTGTAGTCACAGCCTGGTAAGATGGTGACAGATGTACTTTTTACTCTTAGCCCCCCCCCCCCCCCCCCCCCCCGGGTTCAGGGATGATCGTTCCCTCTTCACATAGATGTACATTCACATAAACATACACACACACACATATATATATATATATATAAGATGTAGGGAAAAAACTAATTCATAGCCGTACAAGCCTGTTTCGTGTGTCGCGCACTCATCAGCGCGACGCACGAAACAGGCTTGTACTGCTATATATATATATATATATACTTTTTTGTGTTTAGTTTGGATACGTGTGTTAGTTTTGATATATGTTTTAGTATGTGTGTTCTTGAAGTTCTTGTACATAGAGTATTGGCTACTCTGTTTCATGGGCAAAGAGCAGTGCTTATTCAGTTAGCAGTGTGGTGGCCAACAGTCAGTGAGACGAGGATCCTTCACAATAAGCCTTTTACTGACGTATCAACAAAGTCTGAGTCGGTCTGCAGAGCAACTGACATTCAAACGAAAGCCTCGCTGTCTTTATACCATTATGTTTAGATCTCTTCATGGGTTTCCCCCCGCCCCTTGCCGCTCCCGCTGGCAGTGATGATCAGAACACATAAGGAGCATACCTTGCAGCATCCTTGCATGTCTACGCAAGGATGTCTCAGTCTAGCTACGCAAGGATGGCTGACACTCTAGTTGTCGATTTGGAGTCTCACTTAACCTGCCTTTGAGCATAAACAAGTCCATCTTCTAATAACTTTCTGTGCTGGTTATATGGCCATGTGCTTCTTGCCACAGTTGCTTGCCACTGTAATCGCATGAAATGACAGATACACACATGAGCCCTTACACGTGATGCCATAGCGGCAAAAGATGACCTGATACCTCTACCTTAAATAGTAGAAACAAATTGGCCACCAGCTGTAGACACCAAAAAAAATATATAACACATAATAATAATATATAATTATAATAATATAAAAATGTGTGTGTGTGTGTGTGTAGATATGTATGTATATATAGATTCACATAGATGTAGATGGGTGCAGACTTAGACTCCTGACACAACACAGGAGAGCTAACACGTCAAGCCAGGACTGCACAGTCTACACCATCTACAGGCCAGTGGCCACTCTTTCAGGGATGAGAATGTGCACATCCTTGATAGGGAGGAACACTGGTTTGAACTTGGGGCAGGGGTCAAAGAGACGATTTATTTTAAGAGGGATTGACCATCCCTGAACTGAGGGGGGGGGGGGGGGGGGCTAAGAGTACATCTGTCACCACCTTACAATTTTGTGATTGCAAACATTCTCAAATCTCCTGACTAGTACACATGACGAGTACACATGACTAGTATACATGACTTGTACACATGACTAGTATACATGTGAATAGTACACATGACTAGCACACATGTGAATGGCACACATGGCCATTGGGACTCTAGTTAACGGTCACACCCATATTTTCATATGAAATTGGTCGTTGGTTTCAGTCAGACAGTCATCCTGGCTGGCGTTCTCTTGGACAGTGATTTTTTTTGTTTAGTTTGGATATGTGTGTTAGTTAGGATATGTGTGTTCTTGTAGTTTTTGCATGTGTTTTTGTCTTTGTGTTGTACTGCTGTGGGCTGGGGGAAACGGTGTTTCGCTTCATTTCATGTACTTGCGTACATCAAATGAAACGACAGTGTTCCTGATTCCTCGGTGGTTGTGCAGCTGTATTGTACTGTGTTGTTTATGAGGGTGGGGTACCTGCAGTCAGACTGGACTGAAGCGGTCACTTAGATGAGCGATGACACGTGTGTGTTGATAAACGCTGGGTCCAGATGAACCGAGTCGACCTTCTTGGATCTTCTACCAGGATTCTGGAGCTAGCGCAGAGGTGTTCAGATCCTCGTGTGTTCTTCACGACGGGCGTTGGGTCATGTTTTGTAACTGCGTTTGCGGTGAAGGGGCTCGCTCCCTGCCTCTCATGTGTGGCCAGGTCTTGAGGACGACTAAGGACGGCGGTTTGGAACGATGCAATATATACATCATGTACATACAAATACATGAACACACAGATGTATATGCCATAACGCGTGTTTGTATGAGCTGCATATATGTCTGTGTGTGTATGTATATGTATATATTTCATGTATATATTTTTTAATTCGTACCTTTTAAATGGATTTTTTTGTTCTCCCAAAATGTTTTCAGTTGTAATGGGATATACTGGGTTTTTTTTCTTTTTGTTTTTTTTTTACAGATGATGTCTGGCAACTTTAAAATAAAATTTCGAAAGATTAAACGGACCGGCTGTGTTCTTCTGAGTGATGCCCGCGGGGCAGTTTCTGCTCATCAGAGTTTCATCGGAATGTATGGGCAGAAACAAAATGTCCAAAATCGAGGTGCAGGAATAAGCAAATTCAAAACGTTTAATGAGAATATTTACTATGCACCATCTGTTTTAACCTCATGCAGGGTTCGACTAGACGTAGCTGTCTTACTGCAAACATGGTGTTTTGTGTGCGTGTGCATGTGTGTGTGTGTGTGTGTGAGAGCATACACATGGAGGCACAAGTGTAAAGGGGGGCCCCAACCCTTCACTGTGGATATAATAATTCACAATAAATCTCTGCTGATGGTCTACACCGAAACAGTGACCAGAACAATATTTTTGTACCGGAAGTGACTTGTGAAGTTGTGACACCTGCTTTTACGGCACAAGTCCCCCTGTAGGTCTGGGGCTGCTGTGCTGGCGGCTCCTGACTGAATACATCTGTAACCCTTCTGTTGTTCTACGGGTCAGAAAGGCCCATAACAGTGTTGAACAGCAGAGAAAAGACTGAATCATATTTTTTCAACCTGAAATGTGATGACTTTTCCTAGAGGGACCCCAACACTAGAAACCGTGAGATTGTTTTTGTTCATATTTTCTAGAAAGCTGTCACCACTAGGGTACTAAGATTGTCTTGGGCTCATGTTTGACCCTATAAAAACGAATGGTGTCCTATGATTAAATGCAGTCTTTCTGCACTGTGAAGAGGGAAAACCCAGATAGTTTGTGATGAATGACAGCTTGTTTCTGCGTGCATAATAGATTTGGGGTTTAAAATTAAATTAAGTTGCTTTAATTTGGAGGTTTATTGAAGGCGGGTCATAAATGACCCTTAAAACCAGGGCAGTATACAGAAGGTGTGGACAACACAAGTTAAATAGAGGCCACTGCAATACACCCAATTGACCAGCAGGTGGTGGTGATGTCAACGCTTGAGGCTGTGTGTGTGTGTGTGTGTGTGTGGCGAGGCAGGCAGCATTTATTCAGCCCCAGGTGACCTGTTAGTCATGGCTAAGGCTAGACGCAATCCTATGGGGAGATTAGATCAGGTTGTGTGTGGCTCTCCCCATCTCTCTCTTTAATACAACAGGGAATTATGGCACTACTGTGTTTACCGCCAGTTATTTACAAAGCTATTTGCCAATTCTGGAAAAGATTCCATTAAGAATTTGATAATTTGCTCATCACGTTTTGTTTTTTAACTCAGAGGCTGCGCGTTCCCGTGCTTGTATAAACGTGTACTAGGGTGGGCCCACTTCAATCAAGATTGCTTGACCTGTCAGCTGGATTCATTCTGTCAATCAATCACTTCGGTCCAATCGGGCACCTTCGGAGGGTGGGACTAATGAGTAAGGGTGAGAGAGAGAGGCAAAGAGAGAAGAGGTAAAGAGTGATGGGAGAAAAATCTTGGAGGAGTCGCATAAAGAGGGGAGAGAGGAGAGCTGGTGGATAGAGTGAAATATTAGTCCGGGCCGAAGGGCTTAAACGAGCCAATCGATGCTCTCCGATGAAAATAAATGAGAGAGGGGAAGGAGGGAATACATGAGGGGGGGAGGCATGGCTCGGATGAATAGCTAAACAAACAGAAGAGGATGAGAAGCTCTGGGAGAAGTCCAGGGCGAGTTTATAATAGCCACCCGTGGTGGGAGAAGAGAGGGGGGGGGATCGGTGAGGCCCAAGAGAGAAAGGGGGAGAAGCATGTGAAAGTAACATGCAAACAGTGAATGGGTGAAAATCCAGTATAGTGTCACTGTCACTTGGCTCGAAAGCAGCAGAAAACTGGACTTATGGAAGAACCGTGCAACCATCTCAAGACACACCACAATCCAAGTGCACGCTCCGTCTCACGCCGACATCGAAACTCCTCAAACAACTCTGCTACGTTTACACGGCGACGGTCTTGCTAAAAACGGCAGAGTATTTCCTCTGCGTTTTAAAAACGTTCCGCGTTCAGACGACGCCGTTTTGAATGCGGTCCGCATGCACACAGATCCGCAAGAAACGGCTGAAAACGCTGTAGTGTGCACGCCAGGCCACTAGTTGGCGGTGGAACTGCGTGGTAGAGAGCCCTTCCGGCGGACGCCAATTCTCAGAGCTGCGAGTAAGCGAACGGACCACGGCGAGAGTGCGCTCTTAATTGGGAATCACGCCAGTCAAAATACTCAGACGTTTTGGAGGCGGTATCCGTCCCGCATCTTCGCTGGTCACGGCAATGACGCAGCGGAGCTACGCTGTGCTTGGAGGAGCGTTACCAAACTTAGCACAAACACAGCTCGGCGGTCCGCCATTGTTTACGTTGTCGTCTTCTCCTTGTCGGTGATTCGCACATGGCAATTTGGCCGAAAACGTAATACGCATGTGCGAAGTGGAGCCGTGACGTCACCGTTTTCACAGGAGCCGTTGTTTTTTTTTGCTAGTTTACGCGGCGGCATTTGGCCGAAAACGTAATACGCATGTGCGAAGTGGAGCCGTGACGTCACCGTTTTCACAGGAGCCGTTTTTTTTGCTAGTTTACGCGGCGGCAATTTGGCAGAAAAAGTAATATGCATGTGCGAAGTGGAGCCGTGACGTCACCGTTTTCACAGGAGCCGTTGTGGTTTTTTTTGCTAGTTTACGCGGCGGCATTTGGCCGAAAACGTAATACGCATGTGCGAAGTGGAGACGTGACGTCACCGTTTTCCCAGGAGCCGGTTCGGGTTTTTTTGCTAGTTTACGCGGCGGCGCTGGACTTGCGTTCTCTAAAGACTTCGCCCCGGAACTCGGTTTCAGAAGTTCGCGCTTTCCGGCCCCCAAAACGCCGCCGTCGTGTGAACGGACGACCAAAACGCAACAGTACTTAGCCGTTTCATGGTGAAAACGTTGCCGTGGAAACGGCCCTTCGAAGTGACGCTAAACGGCGACGGCCGCTGGCACGTGCGTCGACAGTTTTGAACCACGCGCCTCCTCGACCAGGAAGTGACGCGGCCTCCGCAAAGAACGGGATTTAAGGGTGAGTTTATCTCGCCCCCCCCCCTTGTTATTCGCCTGACCCGTTTCAATAATTTCCACGGTTCTGACAGAGTGGACTGGCTTCTAACGTGACGCGGTAGGCCGCACGTTGAGAGAGCATATTTCACGACTACATTCGTGACAGCATGTTGTATACTAAAAGAAACCCGCTACAATGTAGCGGTATACAGGTCCTGACCTTTACCAATGATCAATGTGTGACCCATGACCACAGTTCAGGAGCTGAATTTACTACTTAGTGCAGTTTATTACAACGAGACTGCCCAACCCTTAGTGCAGTTTACTACAGCGAGACTGCCCAACCCTTAGTGCAGTTTACTACAACGAGACTGCCCAACCCTTAGTGCAGTTTACTACAACGAGACTGCCCAACCCTTAGTGCAGTTTATTACAACGAGACTGCCCAACCCTTAGTGCAGTTTATTACAATGAGACTGCCCAACCCTTAGTGCAGTTTACTACAGCGAGACTGCCCAACCCTTAGTGCAGTTTATTACAATGAGACTGCCCAACCCTTAGTGCAGTTTATTACAACGAGACTGCCCAACCCTTAGTGCAGTTTATTACAATGCGACTGCCCAACCCTTAGTGCAGTTTATTACAACGAGACTGCCCAACCCTTAGTGCAGTTTATTACGAGACTGCCCAGCCCTTAGTGCAGTTTATTACAGCGAGACTGCCCAACCCTTAGTGCAGTTTGTTACAACGAGACTGCCCAACCCTTAGTGCAGTTTACTACAGCGAGACTGCCCAACCCTTGGTGCAGTTTATTACAACGAGACTGCCCAACCCTTAGTGCAGTTTATTACAACGAGACTGCCCAACCCTTAGTGCAGTTTACTACAGCGAGACTGCCCAACCCTTGGTGCAGTTTATTACAACGAGACTGCCCAACCCTTAGTGCAGTGTATTACAACGAGACTGCCCAACCCTTAGTGCAGTTTATTACAACGAGACTGCCCAACCCTTAGTGCAGTTTATTACAACGAGACTGCCCAACCCTTAGTGCAGTTTATTACGAGACTGCCCAGCCCTTAGTGCAGTTTATTACAGCGAGACTGCCCAACCCTTAGTGCAGTTTGTTACAACGAGACTGCCCAACCCTTAGTGCAGTTTATTACAACGAGATTGCCCAACCCTTAGTGCAGTTTATTACCACGAGACTGCCCAACCCTTAGTGCAGTTTATTACAACCATACTGCCCAACCCTTAGTGCAGTTTATTACAACGAGACTGCCCAACCCTTAGTGCAGTTTATTACAACGAGACTGCCCAACCCTTAGTGCAGTTTACAACGAGACTGCCCAGCCCTTAGTGCAGTTTATTACAACGAGACTGCCCAGCCCTTAGTGCAGTTTATTACAGCGAGACTGCCCAGCCCTTAGTGCAGTTTATTACAAGGAGACTGCCCAACCCTTAGTGCAGTTTATTACGAGACTGCCCAACCCTTAGTGCAGTTTATTACAAGGAGACTGCCCAACCCTTAGTGTAGTTTATTACAACAAGACTGCCCAACCCTTAGTGCAGTTTATTACGAGACTGCCCAACCCTTAGTGCAGTTTATTACAACCAGACTGCCCAACCCTTCGTGCAGTTTATTACAACCAGACTACCCAACCCTTAGTGCAGTTTATTACGAGACTGCCCAACCCTTAGTGCAGTTTATTACAACCAGACTGCCCAACCCTTAGTGCAGTTTATTACAACCAGACTGCCCAACCCTTAGTGCAGTTTATTACAACCAGACTGCCCAACCCTTAGTGCAGTTTATTACGAGACTGCCCAACCCTTAGTGCAGTTTATTACGAGACTGCCCAACCCTTAGTGCAGTTTATTACAACCAGACTGCCCAACCCTTAGTGCAGTTTATTACGACGAGACTGCACAACCCTTAGTGCAGTTTATTACAACGAGACTACCCAACCCTTAGTGCAGTTTATTACGAGACTGCCCAACCCTTAGTGCAGTTTATTACGAGACTGCCCAACCCTTAGTGCAGTTTATTACGACCAGACTGCCCAACCCTTAGTGCAGTTTATTACAACGAGACTGCCCAACCCTTAGTGCAGTTTACAACGAGACTGCCCAGCCCTTAGTGCAGTTTATTACAACGAGACTGCCCAACCCTTAGTGCAGTTTACTACAGCGAGACTGCCCAACCCTTGGTGCAGTTTATTACAACGAGACTGCCCAACCCTTAGTGCAGTTTATTACAACGAGACTGCCCAACCCATAGTGCAGTTTACTACAGCGAGACTGCCCAACCCTTGGTGCAGTTTATTACAACGAGACTGCCCAACCCTTAGTGCAGTGTATTACAACGAGACTGCCCAACCCTTAGTGCAGTTTATTACAACGAGACTGCCCAACCCTTAGTGCAGTTTATTACAAGGAGACTGCCCAACCCTTAGTGCAGTTTATTACAACGAGACTGCCCAACCCTTAGTGCAGTTTATTACAACGAGACTGCCCAACCCTTAGTGCAGTGTATTACAACGAGACTGCCCAACCCTTAGTGCAGTTTATTACAACCAGACTGCCCAACCCTTAGTGCAGTTTATTACAACGAGACTGCCCAACCCTTAGTGCAGTTTATTACGACGAGACTGCCCAACCCTCCTGCTGTTACTAGTGGGTGTGTGTGTCTGTGTGTGTGTGTGCGCACACGTGTGTCAGACAGCACAAATTCTTTTCTTCTGCTAATGGGTTAAACTGCTGGACAATGTTAATTGTAAAAGCGGCGTCAGTTTTAACTTTTAATTATTTATTTATTTTGTGATTGACACCGGAGGTCATCTACAATACCACTACATAAGCAAGTCCAGTTTGGCTGAGCTGAAGCTCTGACAATGTGGTTTTGTGCGCGTGTGTACACGTGTGTAAGTGCATGCACGTGTGTCTGTCCTTTCATTAAAAAGTGGCACAGTTGTTTGGAAGGTGAGATGTTCTGCACCGCTGGCTTGCCACTTAAATGGTAGAGTGGACGTATTAACTCCAGCTTTCTGCCTGCCTTCCTCTCCGCTCTTCCTCATCTCCCTCCCTCCCTCCCTCCCTCCGCCGTTATCCTCCATAGTCTCCCTTCCCCTCTATTTGATTAGTCCTTCTCAGACGGTTAGATCAGAGTGGTGTGTGGAGATCCATCTGCATGCAGTGGTCTGTATTTAGGTTGTGGGCTAGCCACACGTTCTCCCAGCCCCCCCACTCCCCGCCCCAGTGCAATCTGTGCCATTAGGGTATGATGGAGGCAGTATAGGGCAACAATTACAGAGTGTCTGATGGAGTGGGACCCAGACCAGCAGTCTATTAAGAAGAGCCGTGCAGCGCGGTGGTGTACTTACTCATCACATTCTCCTCTGACATATGTCATAGATCTGTGCAACACAAGGCACCGTTTATGTGCAATGGAGAGATTCGTCAGTTGCGCTCATTTCACACAGACACACGCACACACACACCCACCTATGTAAGAGCTCAGTTAATTTAAAGTGTGTGTGTGTGTCTCCATGTTGCACATTAAGGTTTGGAGGATGCAGATGAAAGACGGATGAGTGATAAAAAGAGACTGATGCCGACTGACCCATGGGATCTGAAACACTTGACATTGTATAATATAATTCTCCATAATGGAGTCACTCACAACCATCGGATAAAAGTGTGTGTGTGTGTGTGTGGGGAGGGGGGGTGCACTGGTCGCTATTGATGTGAGAATATAGAAGAAACCATGTTTTACTGCCATTCTGAGCCGAATCGGCCACTCCCTCTCCTCCACAAATCCCCCTCTCACTCCATGTTTTCTCTCTCTCCATATCACACACACACACACACACCCACATATATATATATATATAAATAATCCAGTGAGTCAAGTAAATTCTTTATAAGATAGTACATGCCTGTTTCATGCCAGTGCTTCTTTAAACAGTCATATATATATACATATATATATTTAAATATATATATATATACAGTCATAAATCTTTCCGCCCATTCCCTCTTCCACCCACCTGTTCATCGTGTCCTTTAGAAGTTTGATATGAAGTATACCACGTCCTGTCAGTCAGTTGTTTATGTGCCTTTGAACTCCGAGGGAGGGAGGTGATACAGAAGGAGAGAGAGAGAGCAAGAGGGAGAGAGAGAGCGAGAGAGAGAGAGATATCAGATGGAGGGAGAATTCCTCTGTATACGCCATGGTTGGCATAGCAACTGCCTTCCCGGTCATTATTCCTCTATGTATTCTATTATTCACTTTCTCGATCACATCTTCCAGCCCCCATACATTTGGCGTGCGCTCCAGGGCTGGACCGAGGCCTAACCTTTGCAGTACAATGGACCCATCATTTATTACCTCTGTTGCTGCTCCCCCACTCCCTCTTTTGTTGCTTCAATCTCTCCATCTTTCTTGCGGCCCTGTAAGCTTTGTGAATAATATTAATGTTCGGCAAAGATGGACCGCAGGGACTTGCCACAATTCCTGTTTTCTGTAAGGCCTCATGTCACTCTCGGGCCTAACAACCTGTTCCCGTTTTTCCTATTTCACTGTGTCATATTTGTCCAATCTCTCTTTCATCTCCTTCCTCACTTAATTTAATTTTCAGTCCAATGTGCCTTATTAGCCTGACTGTCGGTATGAAACCTTTTCCAAAGCATTCAATTCAAGGTGACTGTTCTCCCTTTTATTTTATAATCATTTTAATAGCTTACAAGTATAATCTAATACAGGAAACACAGCCCCGAGGTAAGATTAAAACGTGGCTCATCAAATTGTCTCACCAATCCCCCCACCCCCCACCCCATCCCATCACACCCTCACCCTCCTGTCCATGTGTCCACTTTTGGTTTTGCCTTCCTTACATCATGCTATTTTTTTTTTGACCCATGTCATGTTGGTTGGACAGCTGTGGTCTGTGACATTCTACCTCGCCCTGTCTCTGACCTTCGACCTTCCCCCAGGCCTTTAAGAGGAATGCAGAGCCTGTTGAACCAGCCGCTCTCCACCCTCTGACCAATCACAAATGAGCCCTGAGAGGCACCGTGGCATTACTGCGTTCCTCTCTTATCCTTGTCCGTCTTTCTTCTATGAATCTTCTCACGCTGTCTCCATCAGTAACCTCTCCTGGTACGCTTCATGTTACATTTGTTAAGTATAGGTAAGGTTGCATTACGTATACTGTTTTGACATTTTGATCTGTGAGATGATGGGGTGTCCAGGTAGCGTAGCGGTCTATTCTGTTACCTACCAACACGGGGCTGTCCAGTTCGAATCCCCGTGTTACCTCCGGCTTGGTCGGGCGTCCTACAGACACAATTGGCTGTGTCTGCAGGTGGGAAGCCAGATGTGGGTATATGTCCTGGTTGCTGCACTAGCGCCTCCCCTGGTTGGTTGGAGCGCCTGTTTAGGGGGGATGGGGTACTGGGGGGAATAGCATGATCCTCCCACGCAATACATCCCCCTGGAGAACCTCCTCACTGTCAGGTGAAAAGAAGTGGCTGGAAACTCCACAGGAGGCATGTGGTAGTCTGCAGCTCTCCTGGATCGGCAGAGGGGGTGGAGCAGCAAATGGGACAGCTCGGAAGAGTGGGGTAATTGGCCAAGTACAATTGGGGAGAAATCCTAAAAAAAATAAAAATAAAAAAAGATATAACAATTGGTGACGAGGATGGCTGAAAGTGTTCCAACATCTCCTTGCCACCTCTCAAACCATTCATTTTACATGCTGGTGAACCTGTTGTTCCCTGGGAGTGCTGAAGACTTTCGTTCCAAACTTAATGGCTAGCTATGGGATTGGATAATGTACCCGCCAAACGAAAGAAAGCCATATTCCTCCACTGCCTTGGCGCAGAAGGGGCCCAGATTTTTCAGACACTCGGGACGGTGCAGACATATGATGGAGAACATGATACTGCTTTTGGGTGGACATTTCACGAAAAAGCAAAGTGTGCTTCTAAAATGGCTGCTGTTTCATCAGAGAGCAAAGTGTGAAGGTGTCAGTTCGCCAATATGTGGCAGATCTTAAACGGCTAGCACAAAACTGCAAGTTCGGTGGCCTGCCAGAGGAAATGGTAAGGGACCAGTTGATAGAAAAAATGACTTGCGCACTGGTGTGTGATATGCTGCATCTCGAAAACGATTATCTCTCTGGAAAAAGCCATAACAATTGCTTCTCAGGTGGAATCTGCCGCCCCATGCACCAGCAAAATGGCTGAGACAAAAACCCAAGATGGTGTTCATGTCATCAACGAACTACAGTGTGCAGGCTGTAGCTGTCAGGCTCATTCAAAAACTAGTGCAACAGTAGAGCAAATCCGTCCTCAAACACATCAAAAATGTGGACCTTGTGGCTCTGGCAGACAACCATCACATGCCCCGGGGTGCCCAGCACACAGACAGGTCTGCAAACCTATCCACATTTCGAAATGCTGTAGGTCTGCTCCAATCCAGTCCCCTAAACGGCATAATTCCCATTGCTCCCATGTGCAACATTGGCTGCCATTCACATAGTATGCAAGAATCCCCCAAGGTTTTCTACATGCACCGTTTCCATAGGTAATTTGTGTATTTCCCTTTTACTGGACACTGGGGCTAAAGTCTTCAAGACAAATATGACCACGTATGAACGGTGCCTTTCCCATTTGTCCCTCCAAGCCCCCACACGCAATCTCTTTGGTTACAGAACTGCTATTGATGTTCTTGGCCTCATTCACAGCACGGTTCTGATACTCTGCACTCCCTCAAGGAACTGCTGACCAGTCCTCCTGTCTTGGCTCATTTTAGCCTTGACTGTCCTACTCTGGTTACCTGTGATGCCTCAGCTACAGCTCGTGGCTTACGCTTCTCACGCGTTGAGCCCCACTGAACAGAAATACTCAGCAGGGGAGAGGGAGCAGGCCCTCACAGCATTGATGCCCACCTCTGGGTCTGGCAACAAGACCCTCTGCATGTATCACTGAGCTGACATACTCCATCAGAGTTTACCCCTGGAAAGGACAATGTCGTGGCTGATATGTTGTTGCACTCCTAACTTCCAGCACCTGCCTGCTGTGAGGTCAACACAGAGGCGGACCTAATCCAGCTTTTACACTCCCCTCTCCAAAGTGTGGTGTCCCTCCAGGAGCTCACTCATGAGTCAGCAACAGATTCAACCCTCACTGCTGTTTGTGACTTTATTAATACCGGCTGGTCTGCACAGGTGCCACCAGATGTTGCACCATTCTAATAACTTAGACATGAGCTGTCATGTTGGAATGACTTGTTTGTTGCCCAGGCTAACCGTACTGTTGTACCTGCCAGCCTTAAGGGCAGAGTGCTGGCGATGGCGCACGAGGGCCATCTTGGCATTGTTAAGTTGAAACAACCCTGCAGGGATCTTGTTTGGTGGCCTGGGATTGATAAGGACATTGAACAGTTAGTATGGGATTGCACACCATGCCTTCTTAGTGGAAAAACAGGGTCGCCACCTCTGCCACATCTCCCAACCCGTAGCCTGGCCAACACAGCAGTGGCAACGCATCCAGCTAGACATTTGTGGTGAACTCCACAATGTATCTCATCATCTGCGTTACTCTGTGGTAGTGTATGATTTACACTCTAGGTAGCCAGAGGTCACTCCCATGGGCTCTGTTACATCAGGGTCGATCATCAACTTCCTCGACATGCTCTTTGCTTATTGGGCTTTGCCACAGACCCTAACCACAGATAATGGACCCCAGCTGGTCTCAGCTGAGTTCACTGACTATCTGCAGTATAAAGGGATGTAGCAACCAATAATGTAATACCTGCCAATAACGTAATACCTGCCAATAATACCTGCCAATAATAATTTTGGCCATTTTGAATGTAATGAAGCCATTAACATAATAACTTGCCAATAGTGTAATAAGGTTTTTGAGCCAATAACGTAATAACATTTTGCATTATTGGCTGGTTATTACGTTATTGGCCTAGCATTAAAAAAAAGTCCTTTGAAAATGTAATAACTGCAGCCGATAATGTAATAATACATAAATAGGACTGCATTTCTTGGAAATAAAAGATTTTTTTTGCAGTTTGCTCATCAAAAATAGGTATAGTGGATGGCCTAGGTCGTCATATTCATTCATCACTGTATTTAAATAACTGGACTGGCACTATAATGGCACTCTACTTCACTTAATACCACAAGACATACCTACCTCCAACTCCATATACAACATAGAACAAGAACACTCATTTACAAATGTAAAAAAAAAAACCGAAGAGAGTTGAACTAAGGGGAAAACATCAACATAAGATTGGCATTACTTCTTCCAGTAAATGTCCTTAACTTTGTACTGCCCAAAAGCTACATTACTGAGAAGAATCCAGGCTTTCATCCATCAGCTGTCGTTGCCAAGTAACTGTTTTATGCGTAAGCTTAGACCTCGGTTGCGTCCAGCAGCCTTGTAGAGCTTCATAATACCAATGGAACAGTCATCTTCTTTGTCCAGTTCTAGGCTCTCTGCAAGTGCTTTTCTTATATATAGGTTGGGATGGAATGGTGCAGACAGTTCATGGAATAAGAGTGAGACTTGACTGAATGTCCCAAGCATTGACATATCTTGCTTGAGAGAAAATTCAATAATTCTTGATAAGATCTCTGAAGGTAGGTATTGAACTCCAGGCTCATTGCCAGCATCATCAACCATGTCAAGCAAAGGGTTAGCTATAGACTGAACATCAGCATTAGGTAGAAACCCAGGTTCAGGCTGAGACAGAAAGCCAGGTTCATCATCAGGCAGGGCAGGTTTGACAACAGGCATAGAAGCAGGTTCGGCATCAGACTGTTACGGGACACTCAGGAAGGACTCAGGCGCAGACACAAAACTTGCTTCCAACGGACTTCGGAGTTTATTACAGGGGGCCAGCTAAGGCGAAAACACACAGTGGAAGGAATTGGGCTGGGCTTCCTTGGGCTGGGGAAACAGGACCCAGGGGCAGAGACCGTGGGTGGTGGAGAGAGCTGGGCAGAGCAGCGATCTGGAGCAGGTCACAATCTGGAGAACAGGGACCGGAGGCAGAGCAGGATGACTGCAGTGAAAAGCAGGATGTTAGTCAAACAGCGGGTTCAAAAATACTGACAAAAAACAGACTTAGTGAGCAAGGGCTGGATGCAGTACACTGACAGATCAGAGGCTACGATCTGGCAGGATGGAAGTGGCAGTGCTGGTCTTTTATAGCAGGTTGGTTTGATTAAAGAATGGGTTGCAGCTGGTGAGGCTCTGCTCACCTGTCTCCTCTCACACACAAACACAGAAAGACTGACACTCGGGGAGTGACTCAGGTTAAGCAGCCTTTGAGGTGGAGGCTGTGGAAGGCTGTGGAAGGAGGGACAGATGTAACACAGACAAAGCACCAAGTTCAGTGTCAGACAAGAGGGGCAGGTTGGGACACTATGCATCTCTGCCTCCTGAATGGCCTGAATGTAAGCGGGAATAGGTCCATCAAAACTTATATAATGTTCCCCCTGTCCCTCAGCGAAATGTCCAAGAACCAAAAGAGGCAGGCTTTCACAGTAATCACCAGATGGTGATATTACAGAGGTGGCATCCAAACCAAGAGTCGACACAATAAGGAACTGAACATTAAATATCTAGGATGCTCTCTGAAGAGTTAGGTGGTCACCGTATGTGCCATGTTGTGCCATCCTCTGTAAATATCCCCCCCCATGTCTCCACAACATACTCCAAAAGGGGTGTCCCATCCACTCCATATGGATTAAATATTAGGTTGGCCACTATTTCTTTACGCAATGTTTCTGCAGAACGGAAAATTCCAATGGAGGCCAATTGATCAGAAATAACAGCAAATTGGTATTTGCCATTAGGGATCGGGTCAAAGCGAATGTTCAGGTTTGATGATTCAAACTCCTCCAATCTGTCCTGATGCGAGTAAGGTATTCGCAGTCCATTTGTTGAACTGATTTGGGCTGAGACTTTGAGCGCTGCCTTTCTTCTAGTCTTGTCATACTGGTCACATCAGAAACTGAGAACCACTTTTGTGTTGGAGTGGGGCTATTTGGCATTTGAAACTCAACCTTGTATTTGTGCAACTTAACTACACAACAGCACCACCCTTGACCCTGACCAACACATTATCATGTAGCCTATACATAGAGACTTTAAAATTCCCAGATTGAGTCTGTCGGCGTATGCAGCGTTGTGTTGCTTTTTGTGCCCTTTTCCCAATCCTATTTCGTTCATCCTCAAACAAAAGCCTCTGCTTTTGGGTGGGCAGTGTTTTTTTGCCTGGTGGACAGTGTTCTTCAAGATCTTCTTGGGTAGAAGTTAAGCGATTGGATAATGCATGACTTTGTCCTCCATAATAAATCCGAAAAGGAGACATCCAATTCAAAACTTCCTTTGGGTCTTCATTCATTATCTTTGTGTAAATTGGCAAATGCTTAACCCAGTTCACTCCTTCTTGATCTCGGACTAAGTCATACATTATTTTTTTCCTTAGGTACACGGTGGCTTCTCTCCACTTTACCCTGGCTCTGGGAATGGTATGGAGAGCTCTGAATTATTTTTAATTGTAAGGACTCCATAAGTTTCTTTTACAGCACCTTTGCACTCCTTCCCTTGGTCATGCTGTATGACTTTTGGTGGACCATGCTCATTGTAAATGTCTTCAAGGTGTCTAGCAATCTCCGCACTGTGTTTACCTTTCAGTGGTCTTGCCATACATATCTACTAAACACATCTATTACAGTCAGGATGTACCTATATGTGACTTGGCCATACTTGACCCTCCCTTTACCCATGTCTGGTCTACCTGGTGTCGATCTTGAACTGCTTTCGGCCGTGATAGATTCTGGTATGGGTTTGTTCCGGAATGTTTCCTTGTGAAGCTGGTAACATCTTGATCTGTATTGTGGAGCTGGTAACATCTTGATCTGTCCAAGGTGTCTTTCACACTTGCTCGGCTGATTCCCAAGTACTGTTCCCTAAGGTATATGTTTAATTTTCTTACACCAGAGCCTTTTGTTTCATCAAGAGCCTTATTTACAACTGCAGAGATAGTTGACTTTCTGGGTACCAATTTTCCATCGAATGTAATTGACTGACCATCCTCACTGAGGGCGTAATGCTGCCTATTCTGCCACAGTTGAATAAGTGCAGAGCACTGGGTCCTGGATCTCTCTGCTACAGAAACATTAAATTCCCCCTTCAGTGCCTTGAGTATGACATCGTATGTCTCATCAGACATTTGTCTGTGTCCATGTCCTCTGCATTCCAAAATGATGCAGGAGAGGATAAAGATTGTTTGTAAAATACCTGCAATGGTATTAAAGACAAAGTTATTCCCTTTTTCAACTCTAAACAGAGGATAATACGACCTGTAAACCTACAAAAGAGAGTTTTAAATAAAGTATACAATACACAGGCCCAATGTACTGTTAAAGTTGATATTTCATAGTAAAGCATGCTGATGAACTCAGTAGGTTAGTATACATTGTTCACTAAGCTTTTATTTTGTCATTAGGGACCTACATTTAATTTTTATATCAGGTTTAGCTAACACCATTTAATTCCTTATCCTACACTGCCACCTCGAATAATACTGAAAAAATCATAACCTACAGTGCATCTGGAAAGTATTCACACCCCTTCACTTTCCCCACATTTTGTTATGTTACAGCCTTATTCCAAAATGGATTAAATTCCCTTTTTTTCTCATCAATCTACATACAATACCCCATAATGACAAAGCGAAAAAGGTTTTGTAGAAATTTTTGCAAATTTATTAAAAATAAAAAACTGAAATATTGCATGTACATAAGTATTCACACCCTTTACTCAGTACTTGGTTGAGGCACCCTTGGCAGCGATTACAGCCTCAAATCTTCTTGGGTATGAAGCTACAAGCTTGGCACACCTATATTTGCAGTATTTCTCCCTTTCTTCTCTGCAGATCCACTCAAGCTCTGTAAGTTTAGATGGGGAGCGTCGCTGCACAGCTATTTTCAGGTCTTTCCAGAAATGTTCAATGGGGTTCAAGTCTGGGCACTGGCTGGGCCACTAAAGGACATTCACAGACTTGTCCCGAAGCCACTCCTTTGTTGTCTTGGCTGTGTGCTTAGGGTCGTTGTCGTGTTGAAAGGTAAACCTTCGCCCCAGTCTGAGGTCCTGAGCGCTCTGGAGCAGGTTTTCATCAAGGATCTCTCTGTACTTTGCTCCATTCATCTTTCTCTTGATCCTGACTAGTCTCCCAGTTCCTGCCGCTGAAAAACATCCCCACAGCATGATGCTGCCACCACCATGCTTCACTGTAGGGATGGTATTAGCAAGGTGATGAGAGGTGCCTGGTTTCCTCCAGACGTGACGTTTGACATTCAGGCCAAAGAGTTAAATCTTGGTTTTATCAGACCAGAGAATCTTGTTTCTCATGGTCTGAGAGTCCTTTAGGTGCTTTCTGGCAAACTCCAAGCGGGCTGTCATGTGCCTTTTACTGAGCAGAGGCTTCCGTCTGGCCACTCTACCATAAAGACCTGATTGGTGGAGTGCTGCAGAGATGGTTGTCCTTCTGGAAGGTTCTCCCATCTCCATGGAGGAACGCTGGAGCTCTGTCAGAGTGACCATCGGGTTCTTGGTCACCTCCCTGACCAAGACCCTTCTCCCCCGATTGCTCAGTTTGGCTGGGTGGCCAGCTCTAGGAAGAGTCCTAGTGGATCCAAACTTCTTCCATTTACAAATGATGGAGACCACTGTGCTCTTCAGGACCTTCAAAGCTGTAGACATTTTTTTGTACCCTTCCCCAAATCTGTGCCTTGATACAATCCTGTCTCGGAGGTCCACAGATAATTCCTTTGACTTCATGGCTTGGTTTCTGCTCTGACATGCACTGTTAACAGTGGGACCTTATATAGACAGGTGTGTGCCTTTCCAAATCATGTCCGATCACTTCAATTTACTAGAGGTGGACTCCAATCAAGATGTAGAAACATCTCAAGGATGATCAGTGGAAACAGGATGAACCTGAGCTCAATTTTGAGTGTCATAGCAAAGGGTGTGAATACTTATGTACATGCAATATTTCAGTTTTTTATTTTCAATAAATTTGCAAAAATTTCTACAAAAGCTTTTTCACTTTGTCATTATGGGGTATTGTGTGTAGATTGATGAGAAAAAAAAGGAATTTAATCCATTTGGAATAAGGCTGTAACATAACAAAATGTGGGGAAAGTGAAGGGGTGTGAATACTTTCCAGATGCACTGTACATTGATATAAACCTCAGCTCATTCAGCTGTCTTATTATAGCAGATATTTATATAATAATATAATTATATATAATTATATATATAGTAATATAATTATATATTTATATATCTGTCTTATATATAACAGATATTTCCATGCAACAATACACAACAACTTGTATTTATACAAAAGAATGGAACTGCAACAATATCTACTGAGATGTAAATCTATACCTATACAACTGTGTATGTATCATGCTAGCAATTTTCTTATGGTTAGACTAGCTATTTGTCTGTTAACTTTAATGTTTCTCAATTATATAAGAATGTATGAACAAGGATTCCACAAAATTAAGGGTGTTAACTGTAGTAAATCAGAGAATTATTTACCTTTCAACATGTTTGAAGTATGGAAGTCTGCAGACAACTAAAGAAAGTCTAATCAGTCTAGTCCAGTGGTTCTCAACCTTTTTGGGGTCCTGAACCCCCTGCGTATTTTTGATCTACCCTGAGGACCCCTCCACCTGATCTTGGGGGAGGGGGGTTGCAATTTGATAGAAACAGTAGAAACTGCATTTTAAGTTGCATTATAGCATTTATTCACTCTTTTGGGCAAAAATAAGAGCTTTCAGTTGTAACTTAGATATAGTTAACAAAACAGAATTCTTATGCAGTAACTTTCAGATATATGTAACAAAACAGAATATGTATTCAGTAACTTTCAGATATATGTAACAAAACAGAATATGTATGCAGTAACTTTCAGATATGTGTAACAAAACAGAATATGTATTCAGTAACTTTCAGATATATGTAACAAAACAGAATATGTATTCAGTAACTTTCAGATATATGTAACAACAGACTTTTTATGCAGTAACTTTTAACAATGCAAACGGGAGTGAGATCTCTTATTAAAATACAATAAATTACACTTGTGAAACAGATGTGATTAGAGAAAAAAGTCCTGTTACCCTTTGTAGTTTAGGTAGATAAAGGTCTCAGTCACATTTGAGTAAAATAATCCTATTTCTATAAATGCCATAGGATCTTTTTTTTAAAGATATTTTATTTTCACGGACCCCTTGTAATGACACCACGGACCACTAGGGGTCCGCGGACCCCCGGTTGAGAAACACTGGTCTAGTCAGTCACATGACTTCGCTAGCTAGACATGACTTAGCTACTCCATTGCCATCTAGTGGTCGAATGAGGGTGCTGCAAAAGAAAATATTTCCCTGTGTGCGTGCGACATTTCTACATGGTCTCTCCACAATCGACTCATAATTGCTCCTCTAAGCCTTCCTGTATAGGGGTGTGTGAGGGTGTGTGTGTGTCATTTTCTATCCAGAAAATAGAAATGAAAAAATGATACATGTATTATTACATTATCGGCTGCAGTTATTACATTTTCAAAGGATTTTTTTTAATGCTAGGCCGATAACGTAATAACCAGCCAATAGCGTAATAACTTATTACATTATTGGCAAAACGTTATTACGCTATTGGCTCAAAAACTTTATTACATTATTGGTAAGTTATTACGTTATTGGCTTTATTACATTTAAAATGGCCAAAATTATTACGTTATTGGCAGGTATTACATTATTGGTTGCTACAAGGGATAAAGAACATAAGGACTTCCTACTGCCATCTACAATCTGATGGTGGTGTAGAAAGATATAATCAGACCCTAAAAAGCGGATTACATGCTCACCTCACGCAAAGCTGCACTTTCACAGAAGCCCTGTCCCAAACCCTGTTGCACTACAGGGCTGCTCACCATATCACCAGAGGCGTATCTCCAGCAAAGCTGATGTGGGGGCATGAGTTGGAATTGCCTCTACACAGACTGCGGCCTTTGAAAAGTTTGCCAACGGCCACTTCTGTGAAAGTTGCAGTGCACAGATATCAGCTAGCATCTCGCAAGGCCTACAACAAAAGAAAGAGGGTCCAGCCTCCTGGGATTTATGTAAACGATTGGGTTCGTATGCGACGACCCCACAGAGCTAATAAGCCTTGTACCTTCTGGACATGGCCTTGTCAAGTGCAACACCAACTTGGTCCGCTAACCTTCCAACCCGCTGATGGCTCCTGCTGGCATGCCAGCCGGCTAAAGAAAGTGCAGCGACCTAC